>NW_009617041.1:0-1699 GCF_000690535.1 Cariama cristata
AACGCTTGGGGAAGAGAAAGGGTGACACAACCTTGGCTGTGTGCACCGTGGTAACTAAGTTAAGCCTCCCCAAAGCATGTTTGTGGCCCTTTCGTAATGAAAATGACTGAAAAGGCTAAGAATAGAAATTTACCATTTGTAAAAGACTGTGACTCGTTCTACACACTCCTGGCCAAGTGTGGAGCCCAACCCTCAATACAGGGGGAAGATTGGGCTGGAGCTAATTGGACAAACTTGCAGGGTGTAGTAGACCGAGTGACCTCTTTACAAGCACAAAATAGGATTGGATTAGGTAAAGACAGAGCTATAGTTTCTTCTGTTTTAGGAGCCTGCTTAGTTGCAGCAAATGAAGATCACCTTAAGCGATGTACCCATGAAAGACAAATCATAGAATCCCTTGAGCATTTAGTTCCAATCACAGATAGAGACCCTAAAAGATGAAAATAGGGAACTAAAAGATGAGTTAAAAGAGGAAAAATACCAAACAACTCTCCTCAAACAAGCCCTAAGGGAAGAATTGGTGGGACAGAATGATTCCCTAGCAGAAGTAAAAGTCCCAGAAGAAAAGTCGAGGGGAATCCGTCAGGTAGGAGTTAAAAATCCACCCCTCCCTTTCAGCAGAGCTGCAGCTGCCTTTAACACTCCAGCAATAACAGGTCCTAAACGCGAACTAGTGACTTTCCTAATTGATACCGGTGTGCAGATCTCCGCTCTAACTGAGAAAGGTGTTAAAAGGTGTGGGATCTCCCACTTGAGACAGCATTTCTGTGTCCTGAATGCTTTAGGGACAACAGAAGCCATGACTATTGCTCCGGTAAAACTAATATTACCAGGAGAGGAAAGCATGATCACTATTATGATGGTGGTTGGAAATATCCCGACTAATCTGTTAGGAATGGATGTCCTCAAGGGAAAGCAGTGGAAAGATTCAGATGGATTGTTGTGGACTTTCGGGACACCACTGCTGAGTGTCAGACTGCTTCAAACAGCAACCCCGCTGCCTTTTAGTAAGATAACTAATGTCAAACAATATCCCCTTCTCCTGGGAGCAAAGGAAAGCATTAAACCAATTACGCAAGAAATGTGAGAGCAAGGAGTGGTGATTAACACACACTCCCCTTTTAAGTCTCCGGTGTGGCCAGTGAAAAAACCTAATGGGAAGTGGCAACTCACAGTAGATTTTCGGAGACTGAATGCTAACACCGACCCTTTAACTGCCGCAGTCCCCAACCTGGCTGAGTTGATAACTGTCATCCAGGAAAAAGCCCACTGAATTATGGCAACAATAGATGTTAAAGACATGGTTTTTATGATACCTTTGCAACCAGAAGACAGAGATCGTTTTGCTTTCACGTGGGAAGGACAGCAATTTACTTTCACCTGGCTTCCACAGGGATATAAACATTCTCTCACATTAGCTCATCGTGCTTTAGCCCAGGAGCTAGAAAAAATACCAAAACCTGAAGCCATAGCTGTTTATCAGTATATTGATGATATTCTCATAGGAGGAGAAGAAAAAGAGGAGGTGGAGGTGACCCAACAGCAAATAATTTCTCATTTGGAAAATATAGGCTTGCAAATTCCTCCAGAAAAGGTCCAAAAACCCTCACAGGAAGTAAAATTCTTAGGAATTTGGTGGAAGGGGGGATGACATGCATCCCACCGGACAGCCTTGCTTCCTTAGACCAGATTAAAATCC
>NW_009617042.1:0-10084 GCF_000690535.1 Cariama cristata
ATGTATAATACATATAATACATTATTACATATAATACTTAAAAATATACATATCTTTTTATAAAGTATCTGAATATTTCACATATTTTAATAGATGTAAACCCACAGTACATACAGTGATGTATCCTCAGTACACAGTTGCAAGACCAAGAGAGAGGAAAGAGAAGGGTGGGGGCTTGCCAAGTATCATGCAATAGATTTGGGATAAACTGCATCTAGAATCAGAGTTTCTGTTTGCCCAGTTCTGAGATTAAAGAAAGTCTTGAAGGAATCTTTTTCTTTCAACGCACATTCCCACCCACAGTCCTGCTTCCATCTCTCCCCCCACCCCCACTTGGATGCCCTATCTTTAGGCAACTTGATTTACCACGCTATTCATTTTCCTCCAGACAACAATGTCTCCTGGGTCAATGGAAGCCTCAGTTTTAAAATGACAGTGGAGAGTAACATTGTTCCCTCGTGCCACCTGTATTTCCTTGGCAGGTGCTTCCACAGTGAGGGCATGAGCAGTCACCAGAACTAGGAAGAGAACAAATTCTGCACTCAGCAAAATTAACAACATCTAGATTCCACATTTTGTCTCTTTGGCTTTCTTACATGTTACAATAACCCCACATCCCCTCTGTCATCCATGACATTCCCCGCTGAGCAAGAGGTGATGTAAGCTGTGGCTGATTGACTATAGGAAGCTGCTGCACAGGGTGGCTAAGAGCTAAACTCTACTTTCTGTTCCTTGTTTCTTTCTTCTTTACCTGGACATACATTGTCATGGAGCTTATAAAGATTTTTTTTTTTTTTTTTTGATTCTGAGCCCTCTTTCAGTGTGACTGACATCCTTTGACAGTTCTAAATGTAGAGAGGGAGACAGATGAACAGATAATACAAGTGCATCAGCAGTCTTAAGGATTCAGGCTAAACTAACAAGTTGATATTGTCAAATTTCAGGGAACAGGAACACTGTCAAATAACTTGCCTCAATCCAAGTCCATAGACAAGTGACATTTTGTGCTAGGGAATCAAAACCTGTTCATGTAATGCCTTGAAAAAAGAAAAACCTAGAAAAGCGAAGAGAGCTTGAAAGAAACAAGAGAAGAATAGCTATTAGTTTTTAAAAATGAGTAGGGTAGTAGTCGCCTTTCTCCAAGAACTGTAGCTCCTGCCTGTGGAACACAGGAATAGCTGAGAGCTGAATAAAACAGAAATCCCTCTGTGCCCTGGTGAAGCATGCAGGGCACAGGGTAGGTGTTTCTTGTACGCTGTTTTCCATTTGACTTGATGCCTCATTCATCATACCTGAGCATTAACTAATGGCAGGTCTTAGTTGTTCTCAGAATTGAGCTGGAGGTTTACCTCTGCCCTGCCATAGATGACCTTCATGCCTATGGGAACCAGGTGTTTAAAAACACCTACTTTCTCTTTACACTTTGTGTGGGTTTGTTTCGTTTTTTGTTTTTTCTTGGGGTTTTTTATGGCACCAAGCTGAATCATTTGGAAAAAAAATCTAAGTCTGAAACCAGTTAAAGAGAGTGCAGAGAGTCAAGAAAGGGAGTACTGCTCAGAGGCACTCCCATGGCAAAGAGGAACGTGGTCCAGTAAGGAGAAAAGTGGCAGAGGGCAGAGATGTATGCTGTCCCCGAGAGGAGCACGCTCTGTGTGTGGTGAAGGCTTGCTTCTGAAAGAACCAGGCTGAGTCACTGTTCTCCAGAGAGGTTTTGACTGAAAAGTTGCCATCTAGCAAGCTTTGGGTCCTCATTCTGCCATATCTCTGTTCAGATTAGATCCATAAGGAAGTGTAATGTATAAGGGAGAGAGCAAAGGACCTTGAGTTGCAAACTGATTGTGAATACATGCTTTTTTAGGGAGGAAAAGACTACAACCACATGCATTAGGTCAGTATGAGTAAGCCACTGGCAAGTTGAGCACTGCCAGATCCTTGACTGTAATGGCAGTGAATGATAGTATCCCCTAGAAAACAACAGCGTAGGGACCCAAAGGTTTTGTTGTCACTGCGCTAGGAACCTGCTGGTAGCAATTCATGTATTTGCACAAGGTAACATGGAACAGTTGGCACGGGGATCTGCTTTTAGCCAAAGTTCCCATCTTTCTACATTCCCTGTCCCATAACCGAGTTGTTCTGTGGTCTTGCACAGTTAATTAGTTAAGCATGTGTTTTAGTCTCTTCCTGTGTGAAACGGCAGTAGTGGTTTCCGTTCTCTCAGGGATTAATTCATTTACAGCTGCTGACAGCTATGAGAAGGAAACCAGGGCAAAGTATTTCTAACATGGTTTTATTGCAGCCACTCCCAGGTCTTTCCCTGCTCTGGAGCACCCAGTGCAAGGGCCATGTTTGCATAGCCCCAGGGCTCTTTCTGACTGTCGTTTTCATCATGCCCTTTGTATGAGAGGCACCTATGAAAGCTTTCTTGTTGCCTGTTGGAACTGGATAGAGACACTTTCCTGCATTTAGGTGAAAAGTACCACTGTCTGCACTAGGAGATGGAGCAAAACCCATTTCCTGATACTTTTGTCACTCAGAAACTGGTTCCACCAGGCTGGGGTTCACTGACGGGTCATTAACTCAGCCCTGAGGCAGAGAAGAGACTGCCCAACCCTAAGGCTTCCCCTCACAATTGCTTTTCCTTCTTCCAATTGGATGACTCGGATTTTACAATAAATGAGATCTATCTTTGTTTTTTTCCAAACATGTCTTCAGTGCAGAGTCAGGAAGAGCTGAAGCAAACACTGCGTACAAGAGACACAGCCCATAACAAGCAAGACTGCTTATTCATCTGTTGCTGTCCCCCTAATGCCCGATTTCTGATGCTCTCCCATTTTTCACCCTCAGTATCTCTTCCTGGCTCCCACTCCTCCCTTCTAGGGTTCCTTCTGGCTCTCGGGGAAGCTGCGGGGTTTCGTTCTGGCACGCCATTTACTCGTGCCCATTTCCTCCTTCCCCCTTCTTGCCACATTTCACTTCTTCACAAAGTCACCAACAGGCAGCTGGTCATAGCATGTCTAAAAGTTGGGGTTTATTCTTCAGAGGTTGGGATTTTTTTCCTGAGAGAAAACAGAATCTATTCAAAGTATGGCTGAAGGGAGGGGAGGGCCAGTTCTGGAAGAACTTCAGAAAAGGAGAGGACGAATAGCTGTTATAGTACTAGAGGGAAGATGTCACCTAGAATTAAGCCTTAGAATTACTTTTTTATGTGTTATCAATTAGTATGTTTGTAACATTTTAAGAAATTTGGAAAGGCTTTATCTCCCTCTGCTCAGCTTAAACATTTGTACTTTCTGTACAAAGGAAGAAGGAAATCAAAGTGATGTCTACTTTCACATTTCTTACTAAGTGTTAATCAAAACAGACTGAAGGGCAATTAATTGAGCTGGAAACAATTAGAGGAATATTTTGTTTGCTGAAAAAATTGAGATTCTGATCAAACAAAATTATTATTGCTGATTTGTCTTGGTAGATTTGGCTAGTGAGAAAAGTAGGAAAAGTGGAAATGTTTTACTTCACTTTTACAGGGACATGCTCTGACTTTTAATTCCTCAATACTTTACCTCAGAATTTAGCTGAAATTTAATTCCAAACTGGGAGAGGGGAAACCTCTTAAATGTGAAATTTGTAGTAAAAGTAAATATTTTATTTGATTGAGAATGACCTTTTCCTCGATTGAGAAGAAGTTCACAGTACCAGTTATGCACACAACTGCAGTGAAAAGCTGTACAGCAGGAGAAGTCAGCCTGTGCCGAGATCCTGATGCAGCTCATTTAGGGCAGCTCTGGCATCCCAACACTGCACTGCCATGCACTGTGCAGTTTCTCCACTCCAGTGCAGTGCAGGAATCTACTATATCTTTTCCAAAAATTTTTCACAGGCTCGTATTTTAACACTGAATTATTACCATTTGAGTCCTGCCCAAACAGGCAAGGAGAGCTTCACCCAACGTACATATTTCTGCTCTGAAAATTTTCCCATCTATAATTTGAACAGCATGAAAGGTGAGAATAATGAAAAAAGAGAATGAATATCAGTGGTGTTACACAATTTACATAATGATCATCAAATCATGACCCAAGTCACATTTGTTGCTTATGGAGCACATCCACTTTTTCTAATTACATTAAACTTTGTGAATTTCCTTCTTGTGGGTCTTATTGTTGAAGTGAGGTTTTCAGGATTTTTGGTAAAAAAAAAAACCAAGCGATTTTCATGTGCGTAGCTTGCTTTGAAGCCTGGAAGAGGTTGTAGGAGCATTGGTATGAGAAGATGAGACAGGTTAAAAAGCAGTGGAACTGAGACTGCAGGCTCTGCAAGGCAGGATCAGAAAGGGCGAGTCTGCAATGAAGGCCCAGGGTGAGCTGGCTGATTTATATGCGTTGGCAGGGACTGTTGTGCATCCCCTTCACGTGAATAATACGTAGAGACCACAAGTTGTATCAGAGTACATGTAAAGAGTAGGATTTAGACTATGGAGACGTACAGTACATGCAGATTTATGTATAAAAGAATAAAACCCAAGGACTTTTCCATTTCCAGCTGAGGAAGTTCCTTCTTTAGAGATAACCATTGTATTTCATGAAGCCATTAAAACTGTTTTTAGAAAATGTTTTCCAGCCTTATGAAGAATAGCATTCTTTTCCTGTTCCTAACACTGTCTTGCGGCTTTAGGAGATGCCTGTGAGTCTGAACATTCAGCACAGAGATGGTAAACACACCTGCCTGATCATAAACATGAAGGAACTTCTACTAAACAAAAAAGAAACACACAGTCCGTTGGAGTACTCGGACTTTGTAGTGCTGTTTCCTTCTACCCAACCCTTGAGGACATAACCAAATTAGTACTCACTTGCACTGAAAATGAACAGCCGAAGTCTTTTCATTGCCGTCCTCCTTTGTTTCACCTCAAAGAGCTCTTCCTTGTAATGTCTAGGTGGCTGGGTAAGTAATTGGCTTTAGCTGAAGGGCTGCTTCACAGTGGCATCACAGGTTCACTTTCTCCATGTCTTTTAAAGTGCTTCTCCTCCTGTCTGCCACTCCCCTCCCAGCCAGAATGACAAGCCAGATCACCAGTAGGCTTTGACATTGCTTGCTGCTCTCTGCCTAGGGGCAGAGCAGAGACTTGTGAACTCCTTCCCCGGTTGTGAACTTTCTTCCCCAGTCAAACTGCCTTTCCTAGTTTCTCCTAACACGCAGGTACATAAAGCAAGAGAAGAGGCTGCCCGAAGGGTGTGGTGACTGGGAGTGTACAATACAACAACTGAAGTCACGCATGTGATGACACGTAACTAGGGGAGGATAAGCCTCATTCATCTTAAATACGTATTAAGGGAGCCTAGGGCCAGAGTTAAAAAGGTATTGAAGTGTTTCACAATGCAGGCAGCTGCCCATATCCAGGCTTTAAGGAACTGAGGTGCCTAACTCCACTTACTTTAAATACCTATAAGAATATATAATTTATGAGAATTTGATGACTTTGGGTTCTCTAAGTGTAAGTGAGATGCATCTCAGCCAGGTTCTTATGGTCTTATGCCTACTGTTCAACTGTCCCAGTGTGTGGCTTGCACAACAGCTGTAGGTAGCAAAGGTACTTTCAACTTTTCTGCTGAAAAAGGCTGTTAGACAAACCAGTCAATGGCTTGTAGCATGCTAGCTACATATCCATTGAGCTGGGCACAGTGAAAGTCTAGCCACTGCTCACGTATTCTGGATGGGTGCTCGGAAAGCACAAATAACCGCTACTATAATGGACTGATGGATAAAAGGAGGACTGATGTCAGCTCAGGCAAGTATCTGACATTACATTTAATTGAGTGCAGCTGGCTAGCATGTCTTTTAAACTCTTTACTGCCAATAGGCAGCAAGGGATGTCTCCGGCTGGGATAATAATTTATGCACTACTTCTAGCCATTTGAGGAACAAAGTTGCTTTTAGGGTGTGAGTGATCATTTTAGGCATCTTAGGTGAGGACTTCATGTCTTTAGACATAATTTTCAGATGAAATTAGTCATACTCACAATGCAGTGATAATACTGATTAACTCTGGCTTGATTTTTAAAGGAGGCTACCTCAAAAGTGTATGTCTACACTAGAGGTACCTGTGTTTAGTCCACTAAAGTGGATCTGGATCCTGATCTTGTGCTGACTCCATAACTGCATGGTAAACCTGCCAAAAGCCACGCTAAAGACTGCCTCTCTGTCTATATGGCAGTTGTTCAAAATACCTCCAAGATAATGAAACTTATGAGTGGCTGGAAATCCAATCCCTCTGATAGAAAGGAGAATCTGTACTTCTGTGCTTGATACATAACCTCAGTTCTCTTCAAACAAACTGTTAGCATAAAGCAAATTAAAGCACATAAGAGTACAGAAACTGTATTCTTTGGCAATCATCCAAATGAGGACAGCCAGTAGAAAAATCCATCCTGCTGTATGTGTCTCATCTCTGATAGGCTGCAGGCATTCAGAGATGGCAAGGACCCTGCAAAGATAAGAGAGCCTTTTTCCAAAAACATCATGATAACCTCTAAATGCTAACTACAAATGACTTAAGATGTAAGCAGAGCTGGTGCAAGGTCAGTTGTCTCCTTTCTCCTCTTTGGAGCCCAGAAAGATGATGTTCCTCAAAAGGATAAGTTTCTTAATTTTTACCTCCTTTAAAGACTTTAAGGTCTTTGTGACTTTATCCCACAGCCTGCAGGGAGAGACATGTAGGATCTTTACTCTAGCTTCCACACTTTTGATTTTGCTCCCACTTAATATTTTCACTGAATCTGATCACAGAATCATAGAATCATAGAATTGTTTAGATTTAGAAAGGACATTTAAGATCATCGAGTCCAACTGTAAACCTAGTACGGCCAAGTCCACCACTGAGCCATATCCCTAAGCACCACATCTACATGTCTTTTAAATGCCTCCAGGGATGGTGACTCTACCACTTCCCAGAATTCCAATGCTTGACAAACCTTCTGGTGAAGAAATTCTTCCTAATATCCAATCCAAACCTCCCCTGGCAAAACTTGAGGTCATTTCCTCTTGTCCTATTGCTTGTTACTTGGGAGAAGAGGCCAACCCCCACCTTGCCACAACCTCCTTTCAGGTAGTTGTAGAGAGCGATCAGGTCTCCTCTCAGCCTCCTCTTCTCCAGACTAACAACCCCAGCTCCCTCAGCCGCTCCCCATCAGACTTGTGCTCCAGGCCCTTCGCCACCTTCGTTGCCCTTCTCTGCACACGCTCCAGCCCCTCAATGTCTTTCTTGTAGTGAGGGGCCCAAAACTGAACACAGCACTCGAGGTGTGGCCTCACCAGTGCCGAGTTCAGGCGGACAATCACTGCCCTGGTCCTGCTAGCCACACTGTCTCTGATACAAGCCAGGATGCTGTTGGCCACCTGGGCACACTGCTGGCTCATACTGAGCAGGCTGTCAACCAGAAACCCCAGGTCTTTCTTCTACGGGCAGCTTTCCAGCCACTCTTCCCCAAGCCTGTAGCATTGCATGGGGTTGTTATGACCCAAGTGCAGGACTTGGTACTTAGCCTCATTGAATTCATGAACAGGATTTTCAGAAGCAGCTCAGTGACTTAAAAGCATCAGGTTTTTTTGGATGTCAATGGTACACGTGCTACCACAACATTTAGGTCCTTTGAAAACTCTGTTCTCTAGTAATAAGGGAGTCCATAGGCAAACATCTTTAGATCGCTTCCTGCCTCAATTAGCAGTAATTAACAAGAACACATGTGGCAGTGCATTGCAAAAGTAGCTAAAAATTGCATTGTCCAGAGACGCAGCTGTAGGATCAACACAATCCATCCTCTTCTGGTACATGTAGCTATTAGGGTCTCTTCAAACCTGTAATCAGGAATCCCATTTCTCCCCTTGATATGACACCCAAGATTCAATATACCACTTTCTCTTGTTCTTACTTGTTCACCCCAGTAACCGTATTAACACAAGTCTAGGCTATGAGCACACGAAGATTTGAGTGTCTGTTTCACGGCTCTTCTCTGCCATGATGTGGTATCCTTATAGATGTGGCCCCATCCCCATGTAGGGATGCAGCACTCAAGTAAAAGGAAGGGGGTTATGCAGGCCCTGCCCAGCATGATGCAGCAGCAAAGGTATCTGTGGTATGAAATGATACATCAATTCTCTTTTCCACTTCCTTTCTTATTTGCTTGTTTGTTTGCAAAAGGAATCAACAGTGGGATGTCATTGCATGACTTGGAGCTGGAGCCCCCAGTACAGGTAAATAGCACTTAGGCTTTCATCTGGTTCTGTCTTGGACCAGCCTGGCCCATGAGCTTTGCTGGGGAGTCAAGAGATGGGATCTAGAGGTTTCCTCTTTGAAAAGGCATCAGAGGAGACACAGTGTACCTCAGTCCTAGCTCTTCCAAGAACAAAAATCAGCTAATCATACAGTCATAGAACCACAGAATGGTTTGCGTCGGAAGGGACCTTTAAAGATCGTCTAGTCCAACCTCCCTGCCATGAGCAGGAACATTTTCACTACATCAGGTTGCTCAAAGCCCCATCCAACCTGACCTTGAACACTTCAATGATGGGGCATCCACAATTTCTCTGGACAACCTGTTCCAGTGTCTCACCACCCTCATAGTAAAGAATTTCTTCCTTGTATCTAATCTAAATCTACCTTCTTAGTTTAAATTCATTGCCCTTTGTCCTGTCACTACAGGCCCTGGTAAAAAGTCTCTCTTCATCTTTCTTATAAGATCTCCATTAAGTACTGCAAGGCCACAATAAGGTCTCCCTGGAGCCTTCTCTTCTCAAGGCTGAACAGCCCCAACTCTCTCAGCCTTTCCTCACAGAAGTAGTGTTCTAGCCCTCTGATCATTTTGGTGGACCCAGTCTAACAGGTCCATGTCTTGTGCTGGGGTCCCCAGAGCTGAAGGCAGGACTGCATGTGGGGTCTCACCAGAGCAGAGCAGAGGGGCAGAATCACCTCCCTTGACCTGCTGGTCACACTGCTTTTGATGCAGTCCAGGATACGGTTGGCTTACTGGGCTGCAAGTGCACATTGCCAGCTCATTTCCAATTTTTCATCCATCAGTATCCTCAAGTCCTTCTCCGCAGGGCTGCTCCCAATCCCTTCATCCCCCAGCCTGTATTGATACCTGGGATTGCCCTGACACCCGGGTGTACGACCTTGCACTTAGCCTTGTTGAACTTCATGAGGTTCACATGGGCTCACTCCTCAAGCCCTTCAAAGTCCCTCTGGATGGCATCCCTTCTCTCAAATCTATCAACTGCACCACTCAGCTTGGTGTCATCTGCAAAATTTCTGAGGGTGCACTCAGTCCCACTGTCTATGTCATTAATAAAGATATTGAACAGTACCAGTCCTAATACGGAATGCTGAGGGACACCACTTGTTCTGGTCTCCATTTGGACACTGAGCCATTGACTGTAACTGGATGCAGCCATCCAGCCAATTCCTTACCCTTCAAATAGTCCATCCATCAAACCCATGTCTCTCCAAATTAAAGGTAAAAATGTTGGGGAGGTCTGTATCAAAGACCTTACAGAAAGTCCAGGTAGTTGACAGGTAGCTTGCTTCTAGTAAGCTTGCAGTGGTTTATCCTGCACTGTGTTTCTCAAGGACATCAGAGGTTGTACCAGCATTTCAGGTTGCACCTGGTGGGATCCCACTTGCCTGGGGGCTCCCTGCAGGCAGAGGTCCAACCTCACTGGATCTGGGCTCTTCTCTGGGCTCCTCCTGCAACTAGGAAATGTCAGAGGATCCAGCCCACAGCAGGGAAGGAGTTAAGTGCTTGACCAGCTGCCGTCTATGAGGCACTGAATTCTTTCCCTGTGCAATCCAGCAGCCAGCGTCAGGACAACACTATATTTAGAAAGCTGATAAAGGTTTGGTGCCGACAGTTGTCCTGCCCCTTGATGAAGAAGCCGCAGAGAGAGCGAGAGGGGGCAGCTGATTTCTCTCCCCCCAGTACCATTCCCTGCCAGGTTTCCTACCCTCTTCACCGGACTCCTTCGCCGTGCCTCCAGCAGGGACCCCCAGCAGAGTTGTCCAGGCACAGGGGGTAAGTGCCCTTTCCTTGCTCTC
>NW_009617042.1:10102-11938 GCF_000690535.1 Cariama cristata
CCAGCCCCTCCTCAGCCCGTTGGTGGCATGTGGCTGCGGTCCTCCCGCCTGAGGCCAGGTGCTGGGGCTCTTTGGACCCGCTGCCGGCTGTCATGGCATGGCGGGGCAGGAGTCGCTCTGGCTGGACTCGGCAAAGCGTCGGCTGTTGTGTTTTCATGCTCCTAACAGAGCTATGGCCCCCTTGCTCTTCTGCGCCCAGGGCCGGCACGGCAGCCTCCCCATAAAGGATTACAAGGACAAAGCCCGAAGGCTTAAAGCGCCTTTAGGCCTTGAGCTCTAGGCGCATTTCATTTTGAGGAGGTGAGGTCTCATGTTTCTTGCCCCCAACGCTCCTTCCAGTCCAGCTCTGGCTGTGTACAGCTCCTTCCAGCAACCACGCAGGGGCTGAGCCGGCCAGGGCAGGGATAGAGTTTCTGCCCCGCCACCCCTTCCTTCCTGGCCTTCCTGCAAGCTTACTCACAGGCAAGAAGGGCATCAGCGCTCGCTGGGCAGCAGCCAGGTTGCTGCACGAGGCCTCGGGAATGGCAGGGACCGTGGCAGAGGAGCCAGGGCCGCCGGCGTGTGGGACGAGGCAAGGGCTTCTCACAGGGTTGCGGGAGCAAGATATGGGAGCCCCTTTTGCCATACACCCCCTGCCACCACTGCCCCATGGCTAGGGGATTGCCTCCCATGCAAACCTCTGTAATGGCCCTCCCTCCTGCCGTGCTCCCCTTGCAGCGGATCCTCTCGCAGCTGCCATGGCCAGCGGCAGAGATTCAGACAGCGAGCAGGCGGTGCCCGATGAGGAGGATGAGGGACCAGACGTGAAGGCCGTGCAGGCCCACTATCTCCGCAGCCCCTCGCCCAGCCGGTGAGTATGCTTGCCGCAGGCACTGCCATGGCCTCCTGGTAGCATGTAGTAGATCAGCTTGCCTTCCCTTCTCTTCCACCGCCTCCTCTCCACACAGGCACTTGGATCAAGCATGGAGCTCCGGGCTTCCCTCCCCTCCCTGAGGCAGGGTTAGCATGCTGGCAGGGAGAAAGACTGCAGAGACAAGGCTCCTGTGCTAATTAATCCATCCCACTGAGACTGTACATGCACACCAGGGGGATAAATTGCAGAAAGCATTACTATGGGGTGGTATCGTTGTCTCTGCACTCTCATCTTCTCGTGTCCACCCCCACGCTGAAACTTCTGATCCGGATTTCAACTCTTCCCAAATTCAGCCCGATCTTTCTGTCCATTGTAAGGACCTGTGGATTTTTTAATGTTGCTATTAACCTTTCCCAGCCCCGCGAAGACTGAGGGTCTTTGGATTTGAGTATGGTTCACAGCCATCTTTAGCTACAGGCTTCAGGCACTGAACAGGAGGCTGTCACAGTGCAAGGAGAAATTGAGTTACCTCAAGCAAAACAAGTATGATTAGATGTGTTTTCTCCTAATACAAGGAAAAATACATCCCTTTGTACTTTTTTCCTAAAGCAAAACGCTCTGCAGGGCTTTCTGTACATTTTGAGATGCTTTAGCTGAAGGCAGGGAGTGGGATTGAGTTTGAAAAGAACCTGCCCCAGTCGCCCTCAACAAGTAGGAGGTTATGAAACGTTTCCCATTAATTGTGGGACACTGCAGAAAAATGGAAGTCAGAGTGCTTATTTCATTTAACTACATGCATTTAAAATTGTTTATGAAGTTCACTGAGCTACTGAGCTCACATAAAGTAAAATTATGTATTGAACTTGGTAAATCACTCTCCTGCTGCTCATCAGTCACTCAAAATGAACAGATGCACCTCTCCAGTTTATTCCTTTCCCTTCCCTTCCCTTCCCTTCCCTTCCCTTCCCTTGCCTTCCCCACCC
>NW_009617042.1:11969-16052 GCF_000690535.1 Cariama cristata
TTTTTCTTGCTGTCAATGCGAACAGCAGTGATGAAAATGGCAAGGTCCTTCTCAACCAGAATGAAGCCCTTGAAGCATCCAGCTTTGGGCAGTTCTGCACCTATATGTTTCATGGATGCTTGGGGCAGCTACAGGTAAAATGTGTTGAGGCTGTGGTGGCAGATTATTACCAACTGTTATATCTTTTTATTGAGCTTGGAGGGAACCTTTACAGCAAAAGGAATTGAAGGCAGAGCATAACTGCAAATTTGTGTCAGCTCCTGTAAATGAGACTGAGACTCCCCTTGCTCATCTCATAAACTCCTTTGAAGAGCCAGAAAAGGATTACTTTCAGTCATGGTTGACAAGTGCTGGAACCCAACTAAATTACCTAGATGAGCCCATTAAGTGGTTTCCAATGGCTGTGCCCTCCATTTTCAGTTTAGCAGTTTAGCTCTCCAGACACTTTGCTGCACCCTGACTGCACATTAATCGCCCTCCCTCTCCTGCTTTAATTAAACAAAAACAGTGTGTTGCAAGTACTGCAAGCCTGCATTGCCACATAGCTTCTGTGATGGCAGTAAACTTGTCCTAATGATCTCTATCATCTGTTTGGAAGGAAATGTGGAGGGTATACATCAGGGAGAAAGCTCTGTAAAATACTTTGTTAAGATGGTCTAAATAAGAAGAGAAGATTTGCTTGAACTGTACAGGTGGATCCAGATGGAAGTACATTTGCTTTCAAGATTGTGGCCCTTTTTTGCTTAACAGAAAGACGTAAATCATGCTGTGTGTCAAAGAACTCCCTTCAAAGGTGTTGGTGGGTTTCATAGTTGTTTCTGACCTGCAGTTATACAGCACTATGTGAGTGGAGAGACTGACCACAGATTGATGCTATGAAGTGACCAATGTACTGAATACTGAGAGGGAGATTCACAGGCTTCAGTCTTAATGTTTGCATTGCAGCTTGTGTTAACTCAAAGTATGCTTGTAGGCAATTTGCTAACAGAAAAAAACCCAAACAACAGTTTTCTAGCATAATCTGTTTTGAATTGTTCAACAAATGCTAGTTAGGACAATGTTTCTGTCTGTCTGGCTAAGTGAGAACTACTTGTGAGACTATTCCTTGTGATCCATCCCCCTCCTGGTCTCAAACCAGACACTGATCTTCTCTACCCAAAAACTCCCCCACCAGTCCATTCTCTTGCACTCCCAGCCTACTGCAGCTCCTCCCCATAGGACCTGTCTACATCCTGCAAACACTGGATACCAAGGCATATTTGAAGCCTGTAGCACCACATTGGAGAGCAGGGTGGGGGTGAGGGGTGGGAGAAGACCTGGAGCTTTCCTTCCACCATCAAAGGATCCTCACTGCTCCAGTTCCCTGCTGCTCTCTTCTGAAATGGGTGAAAAGGGCTAAAGTCCTGGAGATGGGATCCCTGCGGAGGGCCTTTGCCTAACAGGCAGTGTGGTTGGTTGGCAGGTATTCAGTGATATCGGACGCTGACACAGAGAGCATCTTCATGGAGCCAATCCATCTGTCATCTGCCGTGGCTGCCAAACAAATAATCAAGGAAGGTAAGAGGAGGAAGGGTAAAAGAACTATGTAAGTAATAGAGACTTGAGTTGCGCTTGTTTTGCCTTTCTTATCCAGAGATCCTAAAATGATAAAAAAGCTTTTATGAGAAAACCCCACCTGAGGTAGAGGTGAAAACCACAAAGAAATAACAATTTAGAGAAAGGTTTGGTGACTTCCTTTGAAGTTGTGCACTGAATCTGTGGCAGAGTCCTGTACCACAGTAGTGAATACAGTTTGATTGCTGGTTGCTTGCTGCAACAAACTGAATGGAATGGAGTGGAATGAAATCAACTGGAATGGAATGGAATGGAATAGAATAGAATAGGGTAGGATAGGATAGGATAGGATAGGATATTTCAGTTGAAAGGGACCTACAACAGTCATCTAGTCCAACTGCCTGACCAGTTCAGGGCTGACCAAAAGTTAAAGCCCGTCATTAAGGGCATTGTCCAAATGCCTCTTATACACTGACAGGCTTGGGGCATCGGCCACCTCTCTAGGAAGCCTGTTCCAGTGTTTGACCACCCTCTCGGTAAATAAATGCTTCCTAATGTCCAGTCTGAACCTCCCCTGGTACAGCTTTGAACCATCCCCACACGTCCTGTCACTGGATCCCAGGGGGAAGAGCTCAGCACCTCCCTCTCCACATCCCCTCCTCAGGGAGCTGTAGAGAGCAACTGCATTCTTCTGGGGCTAGAATGAGCGTGCCCTTAACTCCCAGGCTGTTGGCCAGTGTGGGTCCCTGGACTGAGAGCATAGTGCAATAGGCTCTTCCCGTTACTAACTACCTCAAGGCTACTAGATAAGCATGTACGTGCACACATTGCAGATAGGACAGCGCAACGTTACTGGGAGAAAAAGCAAGCCACAAGTCTTGTCCCACGAACAAAGAATGACAGGTCATATATTTGCATTGTTTTTACATGCTTTTAGTTACAATGTCAGTTTATTCCAGAACTGAAGACAAAGGATGCCAAGGTAGATTCAGTGTGTCCCAGGATGTTAGAGTCTGCGCAGCAGCTGATGGTGGAAGACCTGTACAACCGAGTTAAGGAAAAGATTGATGACACCAGCTTGTTTAACACGCCGTGTGTGATGGACTTGCAGAGGGCACTTGTGAAGGACAGACTGGAGACCCCCAGGGATGCTGTGGATGAAGTCTGGCCTAATGTCTTCATAGCAGAAAAGTAAGTGTCAGCTTTTGTCATCAAGTTGCACAAGATTCCCAGTGAAGGGTCAGATGGAACCATTGAAGGCATAACATGTATTATGTGCATCTAATACCTTTTATCCCTAGAGAGCCCCAAAGTGTTTTTCAGAATATGCTCACAAAGATCTCTGTGCGCTGAAAAGTAAATACTTCTGGAACAGAATTAGCAGCTTTCCTATGATATTTTGATGCTTCAACTATTTAGGAGAGGAAAAGGCAAATGAGCTCAAATGACACTGTTCTGATTGGAATTTGGCCCTGAAATTGGGACTAAAGTCTTTGTTATGTAAAAGAGAGTTAAGAAATGCCATAGCAAATATCAAGTGGTTACGTCTTCTGTACCATGGCTCAGCTGTCTGAGACACCTGTGCAAGTGACTAGACAGAATTAGAAGGGGATGTGGTGTAAAGCATCAATTACAAAGTGATAAAAATTAAGAAATAAGTAAACAGCCTGAACCTAGGATGGCAGGATGAGTTTAAAATCAAGCTGGAGTGGAAACTGAGCATGCAGCTCTACTGGTGAGTGCAGGTTTCTCATTTTCTTTTCCCAGTGAATACTGGAAAGAAATACCCGTAGAACTCTCAAAGGACATTAAGGTCTGAGTGGAGCCACATGTTGGATGAGTAACACAGACTAGGAGCTCTGTAGAGCTTGTAGCAGACAGCTTCTTTCCTACCCAAAATAGGGGCACTGATATCTAACATGTTTTTTTTTCTTTTCTGAAGAAGTGTTGCAGTGAACAAAAGCCGTTTGAAGAGACTGGGGATCACGCATATCTTGAATGCAGCTCATGGTACAGGCGTATACACAGGGCCAGGTTTCTACAATGGTCTGAATATCCAATACCTGGGCATTGAAGTGGATGATTTTCCAGATATGGATATCTCCAAACACTTCCGACCAGCTGCAGAGTTCCTTGACGAAGCACTGCTGACTTACAGGGGTAAGAGGAGAAGATTATAGTGGTTCCAGAATGCTTGGGAATTAATGGGTGGAAGCGTTACTCTCATAAACTGCTGATGCGACATTTGTAATTGGGTAGAAGGCAGATACTTTGTTCTCTGCATCCAGTTATGGTCAACACTTCTTGCCCATTTCTGCCATGCCTCATTCAAAACAGGAGGTAGCAAACTAGTGAGAGGAGGCAGCCCAGCAGCCCCTGCTGCAAGCCCCATGTCTTCGGACTCAACCTGGCTGCGAGCCACCTCCCTCAGCTGCTTTGAAAATACCTACTGTTGCAAAGAGGTGAAGCCCTGCTCCAATAAATATAGGTTTTCATATTGATATTATATAATACTATATATATTTATAT
>NW_009617043.1:0-22036 GCF_000690535.1 Cariama cristata
CACACGTTCTCACTCCTCTCTCCCAGCTGAAATTGCACAAGTTTTCCCCCCTTCTTGAACTTGTTACCCCAGAGGCACTACCCACCATGGCTGATGGGCTGGGCCTTGGCCAGCGGCAGGTCCACCCCAGGGCTTTTTTCAAGGGGGGGGAGTTTTGGGAGACATAAAATGTTACATTTTTCACAGTATTTAATTCACTGTGACTCAAAGACCATTAGGGTCTCATTTTGGTTTCATTCAGCCCATAATTAATTTCTTGCCCCTTTCCCTAGAAGTCATAGGTGGCCAACATCCTTTTGCACACAGCAGATAGCTCTGTGACATGGCTCACACTCGGGCTATGCCTGGAATTTCTCAAGTCAGAATCGAACAAAATAGGTCCCAAAAGCAAAGGGTTGAGGGTTTGTGAGTTAGTTTGGTTTGTTCTTTTTTTTTTTCCTGGGATTTCTCCATGTGGGTCCTTTCTGCTGCTGTCCCACAGCTAAGAAAAATAATCATCCTACAGTCCCTGAAGCTGCTGCAAACATCTGTGGACAGCAGTTGACTATTTAAGGCAGCTGTCAGGACCCTGAGGGCACCAGTAAACCTTACTGACCCTGACCAACCTCCCATGGGACCTCCCTGACACCCAGAGTGCCCTGAGAGAAGTCAGGGGATGAAGACAAGGATGGAGGCTAATTCCCTAATATCATCCTGCTTAGGAGGACCAAGAAGCAAGAGGTATCCTATGGGCTTGGCACCCAAGAGAACAGAGAAAGGCTGCATGCATGATAGAGCAAAGGATAGCATGGAAACACGTCACTCATGAGACACAGCCCAGAAGGCACTTGGACACACATTCTTATTTCTTGGGTTCTTTGTGGATCTCTACAACTGGCTCCTGCCGCTAGCTCCCGACAGAAAACACATGCAGAGGATGAGAGTGGGAACCATGGGGAAAGTAACTGAAAGAAATTGCAGAAGAGATTTGAAGACAATGTAAAAATACAGCAAAGTGTGATGATTACAAACCCAACATATAACAGAACTCCTCTCTTTGCTTTTCACTCCAGTTAACTCATCTTACCGTTATAGAGGTAGTTTGTTAAACTTTAATGTCACAGAAAGGGTCAGGATTTGGCCAATAGCCTGACCCTGGGAAAGCTGTCTCAGGTCTGAAACTCCTGGAGATTAAAATGGATGTAAAGCAGTGTTAAAATGTTCACCATCAACATATGCCACATAGCCTCATGAATGTGACTGTACCTACCTCAGTGGACCAGTACAGGACTTTAGCCTGGCTGGAAGGGCCGCCGATTGAGTTTGGGAGTTTTTGCTGTTACTCTGCTATTGATGCAGTAACAACTAAGTAGAGATGTAAAAAGAACAGTGGATAGTAACAGCTAAGTACAGATGTAAAGATGTAAAAAAGGAAAGTGGGGAGCAGTTAACCTTCCTCAGATAGATGGACAAAACCAAATTTTTTCCTTAGATCACCACAGGAGAAAAAAGAAATCACAATGGCATTATCTCTTTTTAAATCTTTACAACTCTTTTAGAAAACACCTGTGGTCCAGAGAACACTGAAATTACTCAACAAAACCTGGAAACACAGACCTGTTGGTGATCTCTCAGGCTGTATCACCCAATAGTTTGGGATCTTAGTTCTGCTGAATCTTCTGAGTAAAATTTATCTTCTTCTTTTTTTCAATCCGAAGCCACAGCCTGTAACAAAAACACTATCTGGGCAAGGCAGGCTGAAAGCCTTTGCGTCGAGCGCTGCAGGGAGCGAAGGCAAAGGACGATAGCGCGGCCGGCAATGCCATCTAGCTGCTGCGCTGCCTCCGGGTGGTGCTCGCTGTGGTGGTGGGCCCGTCAACCTTCCTACAACAACTTCTGGTTATTATTCCTTCTGCCGGAAAACAGGTTTTCATTCAAGGTCTGAGATAAAAGACTGGTATTTGTGCACAAGCCGTGTTTTACTATACTTTCAATCCATTCTTGTTTTATTCATCCTGCTTCTTTCCTTTCTTCCAATTTTAATCAGTTCTGATTTTAGTCAGATGATGCTGCAATTGCCTCTAATTCTCTTTCCCTCCTCCCTTCTCACTACTTGCACTCCATCAACCAGCTTTCCCCTCCCTTTGACCTTCCTGGTAATAAACATAACTATTCATTTCACAAAACAAACATGGGCTCCTGTGTGGTAGCTTCCAGAACCTTTAGAAAAATAAATGGCCAGGCCATTCCTCAGGCAACCCAGGTAGCCCTGAATTTCACTGGCAGCACAACTGTACCCATTGCCTCCGTCCCCTCTCTGATGTCCCAATAAGCTGACAATAAGGAATAATTGACAATAATCAATCCAAATTTTGATATTTCTCTACCACTATTCAAAAAGAGTATGTGAAATAACTTAGGCAATAAGAAAACCTTTTAATGCAGATGAGCACTGTTACTCATGAAGGTTTCAGCAATTCTAAACAGGATTTCACTCTGAAAGCGTTCACCTCCCAGCAGACTCCATAAGCCACAGAAGACCTCCTGGACACTCACATTATCCAAGGATACAGGCTGTAAAGCCATCCAACACCTGTGCAAACAGAGCTAATATTTCACAGGCAGTGCGCCCTGCCATAACATCCACTGTGCTCGGCTTTGTGCTAAGGACACACATCTTCTGAAGGGGATCCAATGCAGTGGCGTTCAGTGATGACAGTGTACCTACATGGTGAAAAACTAACGTAAAGTGATCTCAGGTCTCACAACAGCAGCAGAGGATGCCCGAGTTTCTGTCGTGGTTCATTTGTCCTGAGGCACTCTGAGCTGCCAACTGTCTGGCCATGGGGGCAGATACTGTCTTCTGATTCATACATGCAGATCTGAAATATCTGTAACTCAGTTGGAGCTCATTAGCCTCTCATAATTCCTCTGCCTTTTCCAGAAATTGCTCTATGCCTGCAGAATATGGCCCAGTCATCTGCCATGGTGTGTGAAATGCGGCCAGAAAGCCAGGGACTGTGCTTGGCACTCAGGAAAGGATTCACTGGGAGGGGGCTGATGGGATATCCCTGGAAAATCACATGCTACGCAACATCAGCAGCTAGCTGCTCTAATTTTGCATGGGGGTTGCCAGTGTTGATGCATTCATTCCTCCAAAACAGGGCAAGGGAGAGGTGGTCGTGGTGGTGTGATAAAAGAAGGAAATGGATGGCTGAGCTAATGGTAATGACAGACCAGCTCAAGCTAGTTGGAAACCAGGATCATGCAGGATAAGCTGTTGCTAACACGTTTGTCAGAAAACTGAAAATCATGTTTATTTGAAGAAGATGAATGTGTGTGAACGCAGACAAGCAGAACTCAGAAAGGAGCTCTGTAAACTGTGCTGTCCAAATCCCCTCAATGCTAGGAAACCCCTCGACATTACAGAGTGATCACCTTAACCTGTTTCTTCAGTATTCATCCCAGTAATTTCCTTCTGGGCAGCAGACAAACTGTCAAAAGGCGTTCAGGCCTGCCTCGAATGTGCATCACGGTTTTGTTTGTGGTAGGGGTGATGAAACAAGGTGTTGAGCTGTGACTGGAGGTATGGTCGGTGGCTTGGCCTTTCACATTGCAGTGAAAGCCTGATCTCTTGCATTCTAAGATCGTATTTTCAAGTGCTTACAATGTTGCCAAACTATAACCGTTTGGAATTAAATTTTCCATGCCAGGTATCTGCCTTAGGCTGAAGTTTTTGGAAAATGTCCACAAACTCAGCCGTTTCCAATAATGAGGGTAAGGAAAAATTCATTGTTTTGTCCAAGTTAAAAAGCAATTGTGACCTTTTCTTTGAAAAGCTCTGGCACTCCTCTTCCTTAGAACAGGAACTTGTTAGAGGATTGCCTTTCATCAGAGATATCCCTTTTGCCCTCCTGAAAATCTGCCCAAATTTGGCTACCTTACACACCTTTGGAAAGCTGAGTTTGCACATGCTCACTGGATAACCAAGAGATTCCTTTCATTTTAGCAACTGAACCCCTGAAGTTTTTATCCTCCCTGAGCTGGTTTTAACCTCAGGTCCAGCAGGACTTCCCTTGCAGTTTAAGCTGCAGACTTTCACAGCCTACAAGAGGGCTGGGCACCTTCAGAGGAGAGGCAGGAGTCTGTCTCTTTTGTGCTCTTGGTGATATCCACTGGGGTGAAACAACATGGAGGAGCAAAATTCCTGGATTCAAACGAAGAAAGGACAAGAGCCAGATGTGTGGGTGGTGATGAGGGAGAGGAAGGCTCAGGAATCCTCCAGACAAGACAAGGAGAAGGACAGGACTGGGGATGACACATGGATGTGGAACAGCAGCATGGGGCAGAGGGCAG
Organism: Cariama cristata; assembly: GCF_000690535.1. Lineage (NCBI taxonomy): Eukaryota > Metazoa > Chordata > Aves > Cariamiformes > Cariamidae > Cariama > Cariama cristata. The sequence continues at coordinate 4,336 of NW_009617043.1, forward strand.
GGCGGTGGTGGGAGGCAGAGGGATGTGATGGCTGCGGAGGATGGGTGAAATGAAGCAGAAGACGAGAGGAAGAGGCCAGAGAAATCTTTTCTCACCTGAGAATTCGGTTCCCTGGAACGAGCCACAGAGCCCAGGGTCAGTATTTTTGCCTGTCACATCTAATGTGTGAAATTCACAGCCTTAGCCCGGATACCAAAATGAATATATATCCTTTGCACTAATCTTCACAGCTATTCAGTAAAAAGGGGCTCGTTTCCTTCACATCTGAATGATGCTGCAAAAATTAATTATATCTAAGAGCTTAGCTATACAGACAGAGTGCCATTGGAAAAAAGTGCATTATAAAATTGGTAACTCCTGATTTAGGGCATAGTTTGAATGTTGGGACATAATAAAAAAGTATTTTTTAACAGAGGACAAAGTTGAAATTCCACAGCACTTCCTTAGCTGTTTGCTGTTAAGATGTCAAAGCCAGGTCTTATACTTGTAATGTTATCTCTTTTTTTTATCGTCTAATTTTCTTGGCAGTGCTGGCGTCGTCCATAGGCACTGACTGCATGTGCCAGCTTGTGCTTCAAAACACAGAACAGCAACAGGCATAGATAACAATACAAGTTGTGATCTGGTGTTGGGACTGGTTATTCAGAGATGAAAAATCTGGGGCAGAAATTGTTCAGAAAGGTAAGCAAGACTAGACTGTGTCTTCTAGAAGGCTGATTCAGACTGAAGGAAAGAGCTTATTACTCTGGAAGAGGAGGTGATCCTGAGAAACTCTCCTTCTCTTTATGGCATTTTCTTCAAACATTTTTTTCAGGGATATTGAGAAAGGTACCTAAAAGAAGCACATTTATCATCATATCACTAGATTTAAATTGACTTTGTAAGAATTTTCATCTCCACCAGAAAATTTCTAGGCTCTTATAAATTAAAAAAAAATTTAAAATCTGACTAACATTTTTGGAAAAGAACTTCTGATCCATCAACATGCATGTGCTTACACAAGGAAGCATTACAGACCACAACATATATTTGCCTGAAGTTCTTTGTACCGTATTTGCTAAACACTTATGGCTCTGTCATGGGCACCCACACTGTTTCCTAAGAAAGAGACTGGGGATGCTAAGGACAACCCCATGCCTCCAACTTGAAGAGGCGGGGCTGATGGCAAGAACTTGTTAACTTAAGAATGCTGATAGCACTGTTAATGTTTGATACTAAAGAAATTATTTTATAACAAAGGGAAAACCTGGTGTTTCAGTGTTGTAGCAGTCACATGAAGGGGACTTTCTCGTTTTTAGACCATCTGTGGGATGTTTATGTGTCCAGTGTCAGTAACTGGCACAAAACTCCTGTCTTGAATAGTGATCTCCATCAAGCCCTGCTACCTCCTACAGCCTCCTGTGCAACAAGAATACTCTCAGCCGCTTGCTGCTTCTGAAAAAAAGCCCCTCTATTTTTCTTCAGATCTCTTGAAGTGACTACCTGTATCACTAGCCTCATTGATGGTGCAGATCCAGAGCCGGTACCTCTGAAGGCCATTGCTTTCTGCCCTTACAGACTTCCTTTAAAGGAGTAAGCGCCTCTGCGAAGCCACTGGGCACGATTTGAGAAGTCTGGCTTGGTGTCTCAAATCTCTTGCTGAGACCTATAGGCTGACTCAGAAGTTCCTGTGCAGCCATTCTGCATGCTTTGGTCACTCAAGGTTCCTTTGAAAACCTCCAGACATCATTAGCATATGTTAACGACTGCTTAGCATATGCTAATAGTTCCCAGATGGGAAATGTTGCTCTTCATTGAATGGGTCCAAAATAAACGAAAGAGACTTTGAGCGTTACTGAGCAGCTTGATGTGCATCCCTTATCAGCCCTGACACCTATCAACATGTCAGCAAACTGCATAAGCCACAGGGAGAAATAGCAATTTGTCAAAATATTGATCTAGAGATGCACAGAAATGCGCAGTCCTGCCCTCAGTCATACCAGCACAAGGTCAAAGCCAGTCTGGAAGGCTGTTATGTTGTTACCAGGCTGAGGAAACAACACCTTTTTCTTACATTTATTTTTGGGTTATTTTTGACTGGTTGGGAGGTGCTCAAATATTATGTGATGGGAACTACACAAGCACTGAGGCTGAATAGGGGACACATTTTTTCTGTGGGAGACATGCCCTATATATGCAAGGGTGGCAGTAATTACTAGGCATTTTTTACCTTAAACCATCACCACCAAAGCAGTCTTTGTAACTATTATTTCCCAAGAGGTCTCTGGATCTGGGAGGCTTTCATGGTTACTTTGCATGCCGTTGGGGAGAGAACATTAACCATGCTGAATTTATCCTATCCATCAACCTTTGGGCAACCATCTGTGCTTCTCTTTATCCAGTAGACTAACTACAGAGGGGCAACAGTTGTTTTTTTTTCACTGTCTTCATTCTTCCAGAGTCAGTAAAATTTTTCAAAGCATCAGAATTTCAGAAGCGCAGGAAACTGCTCATACCACAGTCTGGAGTGTGGGTTCAGCTTGAGTGAATATTCAGATGCTTCTCCAAAGCTTATCTGGCCTAGCCAAAACCTCCTGAATTTACAAAATTGGGCTGGGCGTTTTATGAGAACAGGATCTCTTACAAGATTTTCAGTATTTCTTCTGCTGACTAGAAAATACCATGAGATCAGCTTGGAAACAAGAATAATTATTTTGATTGAAAATGGACCATAATGTTTCCAGATTCTAAAAAGATTCAAAGTGAATTGGCTTCTAGAATTCAACTGAAAGTGGATGAGGATGACTCCTCTTATTTTGCCCCCCTTAATGCAGTTTACTCTTCTCCAATGGCATCCAAAGTAACTCTACCCTTGGCAGTCATGTTTCCGATTTCAAATCCAAGCCCCCCCTTGCTTCAACGTTGCCTTGCTGCTGCAGCACCTTCTCTTCAAATAAATTATTAACAATTTGTAAATTCTAAGCCAGCAATTATTCTCCAAAAGGTCAGGCAGCTCAAATGACTTCAACATCAGCTCAAAGCTCCTCCATCAAAAATGAGATGAAAGCACTGGTGTGCCCGATTCTCATTCCAGTCCTGCATCCCAGGTTTCAAAGGCCAGCCTTTGGTTTTGAGGCTGAGGATGGGCAGTTGGATATCTTGAAGGGTTTTTGTATGGGGCTGACAGTCTGTCTGCTCTTTTGAGCATGTAGGTCAGGTCTTTAGAATTTAGACTTGTTAGGGTGGCCTTTTTGCTGTCTTCACAACTGAGATGGCTTTTATCTATGCGGCAAAACTGAAATGCCATCTTGCAGCAAAGCCCGGATAAAGCTTTGCTGAGAGACATGGCTGGCACTGTTTTGCTGAAGAGTAGGCGCAGCAGCTACATCACACCACTCATTACATCTTCACTTGGCACACACCACCCAGTGTCCAGGGGAATATTTCAACAGCAAAGGTTACTTGCAGTTCTTAGAAACTTTCCCCAGAACAGACTGTTTTCCTGTTGTGGCCTGTAAGAAGGAACATAGTGACTACAAACACATGAAATGTAAATGCTGAGTGTGGTGGAGATCAACCTTGCTGTGACCCACAGGATGGGGCCAGTAGCTGCTCATACCTGCTCTGTCTTCTTATTTTCAGTTTGCTTTTATTTGTTTCTCCCCTGGTGAGTGGTTGACTTTGATGACCTAGTTGTCCTTTTAATGACCCAAGACATGGTCAGTACCTAATGGTCATCTGCTTTGTACATAAACTGTAATATTCCGTCATCAGTGCCAATGGGTGTCAATGAAGGTGATCAGAATGGGGCTGCTTTTGGTCTTTTATTGCCAGTTGGGTGTGCTGCAAGGAAAAATATGGATGCATGTGTGTACAGCCTCTTCTAGGAGACAGTAGCAGCAGTATTAGAGTTTTTTCACACTCCAAGGAATGCCAAAGTCAGCTTCAAAGAATAAAACACAGTGGCTGTGACTACTTCAGAGTAAAGCGAGACCTGGCCAAGCCTGGACTGCATCCACACATCACAGCTAGAGTAGCTACAGCACTGCCATAATGAAAGGAAGCAGCCACTGACCCCATAGAACAAGTTAATGTGTAAAAGATGCTTCAATATCCTGCTCTGAACTACAGCTTTTTATTTTAAAAATCCTGCTCAATTTCAAAATTTGCAGATACGAAAGAATTTGAGAGGTAAAGTCTCCCAGCAGTAAACAGATGAGAAAGTAAGTTCACTGGCCACTTTAATGCATACAGTAGAGAATAACTGTACAACAGCATTGTAGGTGATCTACAATCCTTCTGCCAGTGGTTTCATCCATACTGCCTGGCTTCTGAACAGTGATATGTTGAAACCCAAAAGATGGTACAACACCAAGCCCTTGGGAAAACACGTGGCGGGGATGGTGTTTGCTGTGGTGATTTAAGGTGAACAAGTTGCCATGGCTTTAATTCCACTCCCAAGTACATAAATCTTCCTTTTCAGGACATCAGAGCTAGCTAGTGTTATACATATACATACATCTAGATTTGTATGAATATGTAAGTAAAAGGGGACTTTTCTGGCAAGAAATTACTGAAAACAACATGGGAAGCTCCCTTTAGCCAATGGACAAATCACGTCTCCCAGTGTAAATCTGAGATCAACAGGGCTAACTCAGTTGTTGGATATATATAAACTAGAACAATGGCATCATACTGACCTGTTTTGGACAATCCTGAGATCAGGAATAAGATATTGTGCCACCTGCAACCCCAGAAAGATGATTGAAGCATCTAGAAAACTGTCTGGCAAATGATTCAGTGGAAAAAAAAAACAAACAAAACAAAAAAAAACTCAAACCAAACCAAAACAAAACAAACAAACAAACAAACAAAAAACCAAAACCTTTGTTGATTGTTTGCAGAGGGTCTTTTTGCAAGGGTATGTAGGGATAGGACAGAGGGTGATGGGTTTAATCTGGAAGAGGGTAGATTTAGATTAGATATAAGGAAGAAATTCTTCATGGTGAGGGTGGTGAGGCAGTGGCACAGGTTGCCCAGAGAAGCTGTGGATGCCCCATCCCTGGAAGGGTTCAAGGCCAGGTTGGATGGGGCTTTGAGCAACCTGGTCTGGTGGAAGGTGTCCCTGCCCATGGCAGGGGGGTTGGAACTAGAAGGTCTTTAAGGTCCCTTCAAACCAAACCATTCTACAATTCTATGTAAAATTACCAAACCAATCTATATAGCCTATTAAACAGAAGGCTTGGGGAAACTTCAGTCTGTAGCTGCAGAAACTTCAGAAACTGCAGTCAATAGCTGCAAGTGTTAAGAAGGAAGCGTGCCTTTGAGAGAAGGCTGTTCAAACTAGCTGAGACAGAATGAGATCCAGTTACCGAAAATAGGTATTAGGTCAGCTTCAACTGGAAATGGAAATAAAGATTTAATGATGAACACAGCTATCCACCAAAGCAGTTGTATTTGTGAGGTGGATTCTGTGTTCCTGGAAATGCAAATCAAAATTGACTTATCTTTAAAAATATCCTCTAACTCAGGAACACCTACTCAAACTCGTTATTAATACAGGGTATTTTAAACAGATTAAACTGAATGATCTATAGAATACCAGACTTTCTGGTCTTTCTGCAACAAAAATGCTGCAGCAGAGAAATTGGTCTTGGGTTTGAGTTACTTAGTCAACCCCTAATGCTTGAAGCTGAAGCAATATCTTTGAATCTTGGGGGGATTACCCTGCTGCCTAGATGTTAAGAAGTCATGTAGGTGGATATCAAGGATTTATTCCAATTCCTTTCTGCTGTCACACCATGGTATGACTTGAGCTGTTAGAGAGACGTAACATTCCCTATGCATGATTGTGTCAGCACATAGCAAATAATCGCTAACCATAACAGAGCGTCAGGTCAGATATATCTGAGCATGGTGGAGTCTCAGTAAAAGCTCATTCTTTTCCTTCTGAAAATTGAGATGTGAGTGCTTTAAATATCTATATGTATCCTGTAATCATTCCCTTCAAACTCAAAGAACTGCCTCCCTCCAAAGAAATCTAGGCAGGGAAAAGGCAAAGCTTCAGCAAGGAAAGACAATTTAAAAGGCAGAACATGATAAGAGGGTATTTTCTACAGTTTCCCTTCTCCATCAGTCCCAGAAGAACTCTTTCAGTGAAGCATGAAGCCCATCTATCAGCTGGGACTGCAGAGGGCATGCCAGCAGTAAGTGGAGTTCAGAGGGCACAGGACAGCTGTCATAGGGCAGCTAGAATTTCTCCTTAACCAAACTATAGTGCAATAAAAAATCTAAAACAGCCAGAAAAATACCGGCAAAACTCAAACAGAGAGCAAGAGAAGAAAAAAATTAACTTAGTGGAAGGCTGGACCTGTGTCACCTTCCCTGCCAGACATCTGTCCTATGCCCTCCTCTCCTGCACACAACATTGTTCACGTTCCTGCTTATCCTGGTCAGAAAACCTTGGCAACAAAGGTTGACCAGTTTAAGGATCCAGGTGAAATTTTGGGAAATGGCATTTTTTTGTGCCTTCAGACAGTACACAAACCTCATGAATTTTGTGGTAATGTTAACTGGGACCTTTTCACTGTGAGCCGATTGCTAACATGGATTTCACACCACTGAAAAAATGTGTGAAGTCTACAAAGAAAGACATTGTCTGCTTTGTTTAACAAATGACATTATTTCCCTACTGCCTAGCAACCCATAACAGGGCCAGAGGATTTGTAACAGGGAGTTAGAGTGAGCTAGCAGGACAGAGCATTTCAAACTAACAAATAGATCTCATGCTTTCATTGTACTTTACAGCTTGGACAAGAACTTGTAAAAGGATAAAAAAAGAACAGCTCTCTTAATCCAATAACTGTAAAAGAACTCCATAAACTCAGATGCTTACCAATTCATCAGAACTGTAAGAAAATATAGCTTTCAACAGCATTTCAAAATACATTTTTTGAAAGACTAATTGCTTTGTATGTATTTCCACGCAGACAGTAAGATCGTTACCTTATCATTCCCTTAATTTCCACAGTGAGACCTAATATATTAGTGTAATAATGTTATTGTAAACATTAACAGATCTATAAATCTCGGCCATTTTCTCACACTTCTTCATAGTCACCATAATTCTCTTTATGTCTCTGATATGTTGAAACTGAAAGAATATCTGCATTTTAAAACCTCTTTATTTTATGTTGTGAAGTTCTTAGGCTTGCTTACAGCCAAGCCATATGAGTCGGGCTGTGTCATTCATGTAGAGGGTACCATGCATCAAAAGCAAGAGGCTGGTAAAGGATTAAAACTGTCAGCTTGACCAGCAGCTGACTTGTAGGTCTTGTGCACGCAGTAGAGTTGGGGAGGGGGAAAGGAGACATTGCTGTAACATACGTACATTTGTTTGTCAACCCAGAATGACCTCATGAGATGATAATGCACTGGTGAGACCAGAAAGCATGTCAAGGAACAGCAGGAACTGGATGCTTTGCGGGGGACAGCAAGTCAGAGCCAAGGGTGACAACAACGCCATTAGGGAGGTGACAATACCAACAGTCCCATCCCACAAGTCCATGGGTCATAGCCAGGGTCAGCCACAGCCCATGGATCACCAGACAGATCCACAGTGATGAGGCAGAGTTAAGAAGGTAAATCAGCGGGTTGGGGTGAGGATGAGCAAGGTGCAAGACTGGGCACTGGCATTCCCACAACACAGCTCAGGAAGGCACCAAGGGTAAGGGCCTGAGCTTCACTGTAGCTGCCAGGCAAAGCAGAGGAGACCTCAGCCAGGTTTCTCACTGCTTTTTCACAGTGACTTTTTTCTCAGCAGTCTGATCCCAGGTTGTTCATTTGCATCAGATGAGAGCTGGCTGTGAGCCCAGGCAGCCCAAGCTCCAGGAGATGGAAGACGAGGCTGCAGAGCCCCTTGGTGCACACAGGGCATGGACAACATGCATGACTTGGTGCCTTTCCAGCTTCTTCCTGGGACGGAAGGGGCAGAGAGGGATTGACTATGTTCACATACATCTCCTTGGATTACTAGGTTTAAAGATCTCAGAAGAATCCCAGAATCACAGAATCATCGGGTTGGAAGGGATCTCTGGAGATCACCTAGTCCAACTCCCCTGTCAAATCAGGTTCACCTACAGCAGGTTGTGCAGGATTGCGTCCAGGTGGGTTTTGAATATCTCCAGAGAAGGAGACTCCAGAGCCTCTCTGGGCAGCCTGTTCCAGTGCTCTGCCACCCTCAAAGTATAGAAGTTCTTCTTCATGTTCAGATGGAAATTCCTGAGTTTTGGTTTGTGCCCATTGCCCCTTAACCTGTCCCTGTGGACCACTGAAAAGAGTCTGGCCCCATCCTCTTGACACCTGCTCTTAAGGTATTTACAAGCATTGATGAGATGTCCTCTCAGTCTTCTCTTCTCCAGGCTGAACAGACCCAGCTCTCTCAGCCTTTCCTCATAAGGGAGATGCTCCAGTCCCTTCATTATCTTCATTGCCCTCCGCTGGACTCTCTCCAGTAGTTCCTTGTCCTTCTTGAACTGGGGAGCCCAGTTCTCCTGTCAGTGAGGTTTAAAACACCCACACGGAGGTGACACTTGGTGCCCCCATAGAAGTCACAGCAGATGCTGTGACACATGTGAAATGTAGCTCAGCTCAAGGGGAGACCAGCCAAGTACATAGAAGAGAAATCCATTGAGGGTCACTAAATACACAGAAAACACAAGCAGCTGAAGAAATTCCCAAGCTGAAGACAGAGCTGACCAGGCTGCTAAGCTTTTCCTGGTGTTGCTCTTTCCTGTCTATCACTTACAGCCACGCTGGAGACAGGATACTGAGCTGAAGACCTTGATCTGACCCGGCACAGCTGCTTTGATGAACTTCCTAGTCACATTAATGGATCAGTTTCATCCTTTTTGAATTAGGAGTGATTCAGGCTACCTACACAGTTATTAGAGAGAGATGAACCTCAGCAAAAGGCTCAGCCGAGACTCTTCTTCCTCCATTCATCATATAAAGACCGTTCCCTCAGAGTCCCAGTGCTCTGTAGGATGAATCTGGGTCCTAATGTCATTTCCAATCTTACTGCAAAATAAGACAATAACAAAATAATTTTCAAAGTCCTTCTCTCTTAAAGAGTTACACATGAAAGTTTAAATACCTTATTTTCTCAAATAATTGCAAAACTGGACACCTGATTTGACTTCTGTAAATGATACAGTATTGTAAAAAGCTCATCTGAGAAGACATCTAATGGTAATCTTCATAAAAACAATTCTTAGATATATAAATAAGTTATTCTTTGTACAGACAGATGTTCTGTATTCTTGCACAACTCATCTGATCAGATCAGAATTTTTTTGCGGAGATATTTTTATATGCTGTAGACATATATTACATTATCTCCTGTATATTACAGGTAAGTTCTAAACAGTCATAGTCCTGTGAATCATCAGAGTCCCTTTTACTGGTACTGCTTCTTTCATTGCTCTGTCTGAAAAGGCAGGTACCTCATTTACCCCTGCCCAATTAAACAAACTTCATTAGGGACAGGAAAAACAAAGTCCCAAACAATTAACAATCTCTCTACAAATGGCCTAGCACAGCATGTCCTAGCGGGAGCTGTCTGCACCCAGCGGCCAGAAGATATCAGAAAGTGTCTGCAAAACAGTGAGAAAAAAATAACAGCATAAGCATGCACTCAGCCACACACAAGAAAGGCAACAAAATGAGGGGAAATACAAATATTAAATGAACATTCAAAGCTTGGCCCAACTTTCGTTTAATTGCAAATGAAAGCAATTATTGCAATACAGCACAAGATAGCCTTGAATTTTTTTTTTACCAAAACCTGGGATAGTTCTGTGGGCTTTTAAGGACTACAATAAAATTCAAAGCAAAAAATCCCCTTGCTATTCAAGTTCTCTTTTAAGAGCTTGGATTTAGAACCTAAAGTTTAGGCAAGCAGTGCAACCTCAGGTGTTTGATAATTAAGCAATAAAATTAATTTTTTTTCACAAGTAATGCATCTGTATACAGGGATGTGGAGTATGCACACACATGCAAAGTAGCAGTGAACTTCATTTCTGTCCCCCACATCACATGGATTCTGTGATTATTTTAACAGCAGCATTTGTTTTTCCTTATTTCCATTGTTTAATTGGAACAAAAACAACCTGCAGCCTCACTCACAAAAATCATAAATCTCCCAGTTCAGTAGTCTGTTGAGTCGAATTGTGTTCAAGCTTTTGGGCAGTATGAGAACTTAGGCAGTCCAGGAAGTGTTTATACAGATAAGAGATTTGCAGAGGAGGGGGTGTGGGGGAAGAGCATGATTCATGTGGGATTCCAGTTATTCTGGGGCTCGGAGGGACAACGAGCACGGCAAGGACTGCAAAGGCAGCTGTGGGTATGATAGCACCGCACAACCTTGGTCCTCTCTTAGGAGCTTTCTCCTGCTTGGGATACCAGACAGATACACTGAGTAACAGGCTGGGAAGGTTTGGTCTCATGTGCACGTCCAGATTTGGGACTGAGAGGCTCGTGGCAGAGCCATTCACTTGCAGGCAGATCAACAGCGGCACCATAGCAAGCATCACATCAGGAATGATGAACTTGAGGAGACGTGAGCACCTTTGACATTGCCTGGAAAGCTTGTAATGCAAGAGTTAAAGAAATGCATAGCACATTTCGTGGCTTACAAACAAAAGCCAAAGTAAACAAAAAGCAATAACTTATCCCTCAGAAGTCATCGATTTCCCCTATTCTCACACCGAATGCTGCAGCGTCAGGAATCTGTGTCTGCAGCCAGCACCAGGAAATCCTGAGTCCCAGGGTCTAAAGCTCAAAGGGATCATTAACTGCAGCAGAATAGTACATAGACAAGAGCACGGCTGGGAATAAGACACGCAGGAACCTCCTGTGGACAGAAGTAGCCCTATAAAAAGGACAATAAATGAAAGAGGGCATCAAGCTAATTCCTCTGCTGTTTTCACACTGGGAAAATGAGCCACATCTTCAGGGGGCAATAGACAGAGAGAAATGTGAAATAATGCATTAACGTGCTGAGATCTTGAATTCTGGGACATTGATTTTGTGTGGTTATGTGCAGCAGAGAAAATAGGCCTTTTTTGAAACTGTTAAAATCATCAAGGAAAACTGAGTATTAAAGGTTTTTTAACTAATTAAAGGAATATGCCACCAAAGTTTCTAAATTAATTTGCTCTGGGAAGCCTTTTGAAGTTACTGAATCCAATGTAACAGCACAGGAATACAGTGACAGGGACTGCCTTCCTACTTGCACACGGTGAGCAAGTAATTTAATTCAATGCAAATAATACAGGAAGTTTCCTTAACCCAGCAGGGGGACACGAAGTGATCCTGAAAAGGAAGGTGCTGAAAGAGCACAAAAATTGCATAAATTCCTGATTTCAAGGTCCTGTAAAAGTTTTTAAGAGCTAGGTAAACAAACTTTTTTTCCCAGTAGCATGAATGTACTGGGAAGTGAAAGGATTAGTTTGATTTAACTTGTGACAGAACACTTATAAACCATGCTAAGGGCTTAGGCCACAGAGATGGGATGTTTTTCAAAGCATAGCTCTTGTAGCCATGTTACCTCAGCTGTTTAAAACCAAAAATTTTTAAGGACATTTCAGGATATCTGGTTGAAACGCCTGCCTGGAGATCTGCAGCTGTCACACAAGTAAGGCTGCTCGATGCCTTTAAAAAGTGAAGGTTGAAGTCAGTGTTTGTTGAATTACACAGATTAACAGAGAGGATGTGGAGATGAAATAAGAGTACCAAAGGACAGTACAGAACTACTAGGAAGTCCTGGCCTCTTGATTTGTGTGACTGAATAGCACAAATGTAAAAACAAGGTTTCCGGGTTTGCTGTTTGGACTTAGCAAAGCTCCACTCAGATGCAAAAGGACATAAAACTCTATCCAAGTATTTGGACCAAACAGCTATCACAGTCCAGGAGAGATAACTGAGGGACAATAAGGCTGGAAGCAAAAATTAAGAACAGGAAATACATGTTTAAAATGCAGGTGCTGTATCTGATTGACCAGGGACATAGATTGAGTTATTATAGACAGAGTCCTTCATCAGTGTACAGCTGCAGACGAGAGCTCCTTTTGAGCTGATACCAAACATATTACACTTTTATATTTAAAGAGACAGATTTTTAACTGATCAATTTGAAATATGCTTTTAGGGGTGAATCCCGTGTTATTGCTTTCCCAGATCTGTCTCACTATAGTTCGCTCCTTTATTTATACAGCTCAAATTAAATTGCTGGTCATCCAAGACACCTCCCAAGGTTCACCATGAGCTTCCATCTTGCTGCAGATCCACCTCTGACTTTGAGGTGACAGCTTGCAGAGCTGTCTAGACACAGGTAGGCCCCATTTTGCATGGCAAGAAAAAAAGGGTGATAAAAAGCCAGGCTCTTACTCAGACAGTTTATAGTAGACCCTCATCTTGTCTAGACTGGATACAGGGGCAAGGGCCAACGCACACGGGTCATTTAGGCTACATTCATATATGTTCTGCGTGTGCCCCAGGAGCAAGGCAGAGTGGTGATGATTATACTCTACCACCAGATTTTCCCAAGTTTTGCCCTGCCTTATGGAGGAACCAGATGCACTGGGTATTAGCAGGCATGGTTCCCCGTCCTCTTCAAGCTGGTCCTCTCTGCTAGCTGTGTGCAACCAGGCACCCAAACCCTGCCCTCATCTTCACCCATTTCTCTTCTTTCAGTTCACGTTGGCATCTTCCTTCCAACCTCTCCCAGGTAGGTCCTGACAAAGGTAGGAATCACCTCCTTGCTCTTCAGCTGAATTGCAGATACATCTAATGTATCATCCAGGGTCATGTTTCCTCAGTTGCTTTCTGTCCGCAAAGTCTCCAACTCAAAGCAGTGAGTGATACAAGACACTATCAGACACACATACCTACACCTGAGGTCCCACAGCCTATGAGCTGCTGTGGCAGGGTTGCTGAACTCTTGCTGCTCGTTCTGGCTACTTTTCTCTATGTCCAACTTAGAACTGTTGGAATTTTGGGGTTTGTTTTGCTCTGTTTACAGAGCAGCCAGCATAGCTGTGCTTCCTTACCTCACCTGCAGAATGGGAAAAAATCCAGTGTCCCACTGCAGAGGGGACAGCAGTCAGTGTTTATCCAGCGCTTAGAGAGGCTGAAGACGATTGACAGCAATGCCACAGATCTTCCATGGTTCCCTGAATAATATCAGAGTCTGGCAGCTGAGCCCAGCAGAACACCTCATGTCATTTGTGTGTTAAAGAGCCTTCAGCCCGACTATCCAGTCAGCAACGTGCTACTCCTGCCACATCACCCTGCGAATGACTGTGTTTGTTGGCATGCTCGCCTGTTTATTTAGGTGTGTGACAAGCTTCAGTTGTTATTTGGATCAAACCTGCCTCATTATGTACATTCCAAGCACTGCTTGCGTGCTGTTTTGTAGACATCTCCTAGACATGCGAGGCACCAAGAGGATTAATAATATTCATCCAAATGTCTTCCCAGAGGTCGGTGTGAGAAATACATACTGGTATTGACCTTGCAGACTTGGGCTACAGACAAGAGGCATTCAGAGTGTGGAGGGACTTAAGGCTTAATGCAGCAGAGGGAGAGTATTAAACTCCACAGGATTTCATGATGGTTTTCTTTTCTGGAGACTCAGTGTTACTCCCTCTAATGCAAGACCTCAAGGGAGGAATGCTCTGTGCAGTTGCAGCCTACAAAGTACTGCAGAAAAACAGCCTACATGCGATGAGTCTCTTCAGAGTATCACCTTGTCATCACCTCTGATGTGCAGACTGTCCAGTTCTGCTTATCTTTAATCTATGCTTATCATCTGCGACACCCTGGGTAATAAAACTGACACGGCTCTCTTACTTTGGGAACTCAGTGTTCAAGAGTTTGTAGCAGCTACAGTAGGAACAGCCACAATAGATCTTAAGGACATAACTTAGGTGCTCACTAACAAAAACCTGTACTGGCACTCATAATAATGTCACGTCTTTAATAAAAAACTGAACTAACCTTGGAGGCTAGAGCTGAAAAGGAGGCAGATGTATGTGTGAGGCTTCAGTCGGGCTTCCAGCACCATCAGGACATTCCAGGAGCTTCTGTATTTCAGGACAAATATTTTAAAAGGACAGTTACAATTGCTGGTGATTGGGTTCCCGACACATGGACACACTTCAGGCTGGTGGAGTTCCATCCTCAAACATCAGCCCTTTCGTTGTCACTATTCCCAAATACCAAAGGGATCCAGTCTTCCCGAGCACTGCACAGCATAGTGCTCACAGAACTGAGATGCCTCTGACCGACCCCATGAAGCCCACCTTTGGGGAGCTCCTGAGAGCAAGGTCTGGGTTTTGCACAGTAGTGTAGCTGACTGAAGAAGTGACCTGTTGATGGGGACAGGGGAAGACTTGCTGGCTCCCTATCTCTTGCAGCAGGGAACTGCCACTACCCAGCAGACCTGTGTCAGCACAGCAGCCCACCTGGTGTCCAAGCCACCACTCATGTAGAGCCACTTGTGGCTTCAGAGCCATAAAATTGCCACAATGTGTGCCACAGAGGCCATTTCCAAGCAGTGACTCAGTTACAGCCAAACTCCCTTTTCCTGACCTGCTTCCCCTTTTCACACTGCCCCTTAAAGCCAAATTTGCTCTTGCATTGGAGGAACTGGAGAAAGATTTCTTCCTACTCCTGCTGTGGAATTCACTGTCCTTCACCATGTCATTCTGGTCCTTGACATCTTCTTGTGCATCCCATTCTCCCTCAAATACATCAATGTAAAATCAGACACAGCATTCAGTATATGTGCAGGTAACAAATACGTGGGTTGGGTATATAGCCCCATGTTACAGTACATGGCATACCTGTATCCTATTGCAGTTTGTCTCCTTCGCACTTGAAGCCTTGCTAGTTTTGCCACCTATGCCTGGCTGCTCAGGCAGTTTCTCAGCAGCATCTACTCAAGGTTCTTGTTCTTGCCTGCTTGGTTTGAAGACTTCATTACCCAGCTGGGAAGATATATTCTTGTCCTTTCCACCCTTGCAAGTCTTCAAGACTTGACTACCCAAGTCCCTAAGCAACTTGATCTAATTAGATCTGCTTAGGGTGGAGGTTGGACTGTATGGCCTTCGGAGGTGCCTTCAAGCCTAAATCATTCTATGATTAGAGTGCCTGAAACAAAGATCCAAGAGGACTAGCAATAAGTCAAGGTGGATTACCAAGGATTGGGTTAAACATGCAGCGGAGGAGTGAGACACCACTGAGGCCATGAAGCCAGAGAAGGCGAAACTCAAAGGATTGGCATCTGCGTGGTTGAATGCCCAGAGAGAGGCTTAGCAGGTCATTTGGTGCCGAGAAGGGTGAGGACAGTCTATGATGGGTCTGGTGGCCCTAGTGGAGCCCATCAGTACCAGGTAGGAAGCTGAAAAGGCAATCTGAGCATTTGAAGAAATCACCTGAGCAAGAAAGTAGGCAGGACATGGGAAAAGAAATAAAAAAATATATCTTTAGTAAGCGCACTTAACGTCAGCAGGGTGGGTTATACATTTAACACTACACTTATAAAGAGATGGGACTTCTCTGCTCTTGTTGGATGGATGCAAAACAGCAGTTTGCTCTGTGGAGAAGGGAGAAGCTAATATGTAATAAACACAGCACAGTCTATCCCCTCAACAGAGGAGAAAATTGGACAGGTAGAGCTAAGGATTTAAATATAGTTGACTTAACTCTTTCGTACTTTGACCAGCACAGACTAAAGGTAGTTGCTCACTTTCCTTACTCTCTAAATACAATCCCAGAACTGCCATTAACAACTCTAGAAGAGAACGAAATGTTACTTACATTATATGGTCAGGTAAGGTTCATGCTATTTTTGGATGAAGACAGGGTGCAGAACCCATGAGTGACTTCATTAAGAAAATAAAGTTTTACAGAAGAATTTACCAACACATGGGCGACGATTGGAAGAGTGCAAAGTTACACTCCCAGGGCCAGTTGGGCACGGGACATAGGGAGATTTTATGTAAAAGCTTTCTCTTTTGTTTCTAACAAGAAGTAATTCCATGAGTGGAAATCATGTTTATGACCCTTTTCATAAGCCTTTAAAGCCACTTGTTAGTGTTGGACACTGAATGGGATTTTGGCAAAGAATTGACAAAGGAAGAAGCTTAACAATCAGTAAAGAACACTGCAAGAACAGAATAAAACATATATACTTTGTGACAATTTTTATCCAGAAATAGGTTATTTCAAGCAACAATCCCAAGCAGCAACCATCTGCACTGACAGCTATATTAACTCATCTGCACTTAGATGGAGACAGGGACATCAGACTTTTAAATTCAATTCAGGTTACTTTCCAAAATCAACATTCACCAAACTCTTGTTGAAATGAACAGGCACGGAGCCAGGATTGCACATTCATACCACTACATTAAGCTCTTATTGAAGTTAATGGAAGATCTGCCATTAGCTGAAATTGGGGATTTTTACACACAGCTGATGTCTGGTGAGATTTGAGAATGGTATTTGAAACCTGATGATTCTGAATCTGGTTGATTTATTGTATCATTAAGTTACATTGTTCATGCTTTTGAGATCTAGTTGTGATAGCTGACAAATCTGTTTCGCTTCCCCATTTCACATCCACCTTTTGGATACCTATTTTTACAGATTACTCTAGTGTAATCACACTATATATTAACTGTGACAGTGTTATGCTTGAAATTCATTCCTGGAGCTAGACTTTCACAGAAAAGCTGTACAATGGACTGGTTTCCTCAGTTACTTTCTTACATCAAGCTGCTTAAGCAGGGGATGGGGCTCTGAAATCAGGTACCTCTTCACTGTAGGACACATACTTGCTTGTCAGCAAAGCCAGCCTTGTGGAAGTCCAGCTGGCATATCTTCCTACAGGTCTCATCTGTTCTAGCACTCAGTTATCCAGACTCGACGGTTAGTCTTCTGGATTGTACCGTGACAGTCCTTGTACCTTGCCTGCATCCAACCAGTCATTCCAGGAGTTGTTTCAGGGAACATAAAGTAAGTGTATGTCTGTCCACCTCAAAGCCCTGGCACGACGCATCCCAGCCCTTCCAAAGCATTGCATGCTGCACACAGAAAACCAGAATGATGCATATTGTAGTAGCTTGTGGCCCCATGTATTTTCTATTGCTTTCACAGGATTACAAGAAACTGAAACTTCATTAGAAGCTCCTAATTGAGCTTCCTATTTCTTTGCTCTTTTCTTCAAGGGCTCACACATTTCAATCCATTCTGGTCACAAAGTGTGAGGGACTGGGGTGAGAAGGAGCGTGGAATTGAGGTAGTTTCCTCCTTCCCCAAAACTACAGCTGCCTCTAAACATGCCATATTCTTTACAACAGAGATTGCACTCATCATAACCCGGGAAAAAACCCTTTCCATGATGCAATTCCCCCTCTTGGAAACACTGTTGAAAGCCTCTTCTCCAGATGTGTCTCTACTTTTCCTGTTTCCCCATCTCTGAACAATACCATGGGTCTATCTCCAATCATCTCTGGGGTAATCACACTAGGTCCCTTGACTGCTCAAGCAGAGCAGATGCACAATGCATGGTGAGAACAACCTGTTGATTGTCCTGCTCCAGACTGCCATGATCATGCAGAGGTCTGAATAGAATCATAGAATCATAGAATTGTTA
>NW_009617044.1:0-10650 GCF_000690535.1 Cariama cristata
GAATCCTCACCTATTTTCTGGCAGTTTTGGTAGGTTTTTTGTCTGTTTACTCTTTATATAGACAAAAGTCTAACACAAAACACCGTTAGGCTTGAAATGAAATCCTCTCTGTGCTATTATCCTTCTATTACTCTGTTGCTTTAAATGTAAGACCTTGTTAGGGGTGAAAATTTCTCATAAGCAAGATCTAGCAGCACTGACTAGGTTTTATAACGTGCTTATTGCCACCACAGCCAAGCAGGGTGCTGAGACAGGTGATATGAAGTAAACAAATCTCAGTTTCCACAACAGCTCTTACATACCCTACATGATCTGCCTCCAAACCATCCCCTGGAACAGCCCCATGCCATTTGCTGTTCATGATCAAATGCTCAACTATTTCCATTGTCTCAGCTGAAGTAGCCATTCCCCAGCACATCACAGTTGAATTTTTGCAGGAACAAGAATAGCTCACAAATGAAAGTAAGATATAGACAAATATTAATTATAATAAGGGATCAAGCTCTTGAGAAAGAAAGAGTTGCTATACCAAACAGGAGTTCTTAAAATAAATAATGAGTCAGGAGAAACAAAATATGTTCAGTTAGTAGAATTGTTTCTATATAGACTGCTCTAAAGCTTTCCATATGGGATAAACAGATGTTAGCATGTACTAGGCAACAACAGATATCCCTTGCATGACATCTTGCACATTATTCCATTGGATTATATTTTTATCAGATAAAAATAGCGCTTGTTAATATAATATGAAGGAGGAGAGTCTATATGTACAAGTAACCAGCTGCAGATGCTTTTAGAACTATTTAGAGCATCCTATATCATCTTGGGTATTTTGTATTTTCTGTGCTTACATGCCCTTTTAGTCTCAGGATGGTCATTTTTCACTCCTGCCTTTCTTGGTAAGCACAGAAGAGACTTCAGTTGCTTTTATACTCCCAACTACTGAGCCTTTCAAAATGCCCACTCAAAAGTGCTGTGTATCTCATTTAATCCTGATTTGAACCATTTCTTGTAGTATATAATAAAAACTGTAAAAGAATACCCAGTGCTAAGTGTCGGATGCCTTTGCAATAAACCGATGATAAAATCAGATAGGAAGTCTGAACTGACAGCTGCTCTTGCCCTCCCTAACCAACAGAAGGGTAAAGAGGAAGTTAAATCAAAATCTAGTCAATATCCTCCATGAACATCACTTCCTGGGCTGTCAGCTGTCCTGAGCTCAGTAGAGGACAAAGAAAATATTAGATTTCTTTATTTTTGAACAAAGCAATGATTAGATTTCAATGTTGACCAGTAGCTTCATGCTCTTCTCCTGGGAATATGTGAACGAATGAGGCTTTATTATTTTACGATACTATCGTTCATTTCTTTGTTCCA
The DNA here is from genome assembly GCF_000690535.1 of Cariama cristata. Lineage (NCBI taxonomy): Eukaryota > Metazoa > Chordata > Aves > Cariamiformes > Cariamidae > Cariama > Cariama cristata. Next base: position 1,378 of record NW_009617044.1, read on the forward strand.
TTTTTGCGGTCTTCATCACATTGTCACAATACTAAATTAAGAAAGATCCGAAACAGGGACTGGTTTATATCTGTTGACTGTGCGTGCCCTGGTGGGTCCCTGCTCTCTCGTTGCTCCGCGCAGCATTAACCCAATGCAGCGTGGGGCGCTCTCTGGGAATGCCAGACCAGCAATTTCCTAAAACATATATAAGGGGAAAGCTCCACTTCAAAGAGAGCTAGTTCAAGAACAGCAGCTATAAGAGCTTACAGTAAGACCTATATGGTGCCTGAAATACTCATACTTCAAATGAGGGGAGAGCAGAAAGAGAGTACGTAAGGATGTGCTAATCCTTTTCCCCTTTATCCCTGAGTGATCTGAGATATATTGGCTGTACCGGTAACATCTGAGAGCTACTGAAGGACTGTACCTCCAAAAGTCACCGACTTACCTGAAGACAGGTTCTCAGTTTATACAAAATGTTATTTCAGTAAAAGACCTAGAGTCTCTCAATGGTAGAATACAGTAAAGCATAAAATGCAGTATACATTATTTGCTACACCAAAGCAAGCTGCAGTAAAAACTGTTTCATTGTACTGATATGATAAAAAGGATTTAGTGGCAGTAATTGGAGAGTCTTTAAAAGTCTGTTTGACTGTCATGCATTGTGGGAGAAACAATTAGCAATGTGGTTTTATAATGCACTGGAAACTGTTTTGAGTGAACCTCAAAGGAAAATAAATCCTTTTAAGTTTCAAAATATTTGGATCCCCAGGCAAGTTCATCCCAGTTTTTTTCTTTTGCAACAGCTTTATCCCAGTTTTTTAAAAAGTGGATTCTGCCCTCCTTCCCATCCTCATTCTACCAGAACTCCAAGTCCTACTAATTAACAATATAATTCTGAAAATTTTTGTTCTCTTTTCCCAATTCTGATTCTTCCCTGACTCACTTTTTTTTTTTTTTTAAAGGAACAATTTTATCCACGTATTTAGTTTGTTGTTTCTAATAATGCTGTGAGGTTTGGTCACTACTGCCTTTCATTCGTCGCCGTGATGACTGTCTATAGGCTATCAAAAGAAGTTACACCCACATTATGAGTTGTGATGTTAGTAATTTAGCATATCTTACCATTAATATTATATTTGTTTAACAGGTAAGAAACACCCTATAAATACAACTGCATGCATCATTTTGCTCTACTTGCTCTTTAATACTGCCATTTCATCTTAACAAATATATTTATGGAAGTTAAAAAGAAAAATTGGAAACACTGTTTCCAGTAATGGGTACCATATAGTACAAAATATCTTCCATTACACTCTTATTTCCCAAAATGACATTTTTCCATTTTGCAAAGGTCTTCTGTTCTTGGTAATTTCCAAAAGACCCAGTGGTGTACCCCTCTCTCCACACACCATTCAAAACCCCCCTGCCACTCTTTCCTAAGATGTGCTGCAATGACTTCTGAGATTGGAGAAAGTGAGAAATGGTATGTACATCCATTTTAATTACAAAATATTTGGACCCTCAGATCTAAATACTCATCCCAGCCTCCTTTATTTCAAATCCACATCTTTGCCCTTGCAAGAGCACGTACATACTCACACATTCATTCTATTATTAGGGAAATCACGGGAAAATGTGATTGCTGTTTACAAGCAGATCAGCAGCAGTAGCCACAATTAGGAACTCAACATGGGCAACCTTTTCTTTGCTTAAAAGAAATTGATTGAGATACAGCAGCATGAAATTATACACTAAATAGGCACAGCATAACAGTGTGAAAAAAAACTACTAACATCTTACAAGCAGCAACACCCTTCCACAGCACTTGCTGAAACCAGTGTTCAAGGAAGCTGGACCAAAGAACATGTCTTGCATGTGTGTATGCATGCATGGACATGATTGGCATACTTCATGAGTATATTAAAATAGCCTTTTCCTATTTACATAATAACTTACATAAGAGGTAAATAATAACAGGAAGTCGCATAAAACTCAAATAAGTCTGTTTCTGAGCAGCTTAACTGACATGTTGATGTTATTCCCAGAGTCTGAATTCCTGGAACCCAGGAGGTTGTCACAAATGAACAATTTACATTTTTAAACCAACATAATTTGATTCATCTGAGATGAAGATTTGGAGTAATCTTATTCAGTGCTCTATTTAGAGGAAGTGCATTATGTTTCTATAGCCTTATCATTGGATTGACTTGTTCATTTATTCTAAAAGGCAAATAATATTTTTTAAGGTATACATTTGTTCCAGCTTTAACTTTGGAAGTGACAGGCCAGGTCTAGGAACACTGCTATGCCCCTCCTCCCTCCTTCCCAGAAGGTATGTTGGAAGGTAACAGCTCTGAGGTTTCTACTTCCACATCAAATCTGGCTAAAACAGGTCAACACATTCAAATTTCTAGACTGACATGTCACACATGCATTCATCACATAGTCTCACTTCCTTTTGATTGTTTAGTATTTTAAAAGGTCTGGGTTTTTTTTACTGTTTAAAATGTTAGATAAAAGAGTATAGTTACCTTAGATGAAAATATTTTATTTTGGGCAAAACACAATTATTTATTTGGACTGATCTTTTTCTTTCAAAACAAACCAGAAAAAAATGTTTTGATTCAATCTGAATGGATTCTGTATCTGATTGTTTCAGGTTCCAGATCAAGAATTCCCCTCTCATATTGCCAGCTGCATGTTGAACCCGAAATAAAGCTGCAACCATCTGTTTTCAGGTGAGGTCTGGCATTTCTAAAAATCTACTAATGGGTAATATTTCAGCAAGAATAAGAAAATAGAAGCAATATGCTTTGGCCATGTTATTCTTTTCAACAGTTATTAGCAGAGTCTTTGTAATGCTATAGGAGTCTGAGTTTCCTTCTTCATCAGTATTCGTTTCACTGAGCTCCAGAGTTTTTTACTTTAGATGTTCAGAGTTTTACTGTCTACTTCAAGATGGGTGTTTTGGGGTAAGGAAGAGCATAAGGGAAAGCCCGGAAGAGAAGAAAAGAGAAACAGAGCAATGAAGCAGTTGTCCTTCTCAATAGGTAACAGCTTTCTGACAAATAAGGTGCCATCCCATGCTCATACAGTTCATGCTGAGATTCATTTACCTGACAAATGACTCCCCCAAACTTCTAGCTTCATTATTTCCTTAGATAATTATGCTTGCATTTTTTTTCTTCTGGAGTTATTTGTGATGGCAGTGAGCATCTGACATCATGTCATACACAAGTTTCTTGCCAATTAATATGAAGAAACAAATGTCATTTTAGGAATGTTTTGTTTTGCAAAAAGGTTATATCCTAGCTAAGCTTCAAATATAAATGTAAACACACACATGCTTTTTCATGCACTCAAATACAGTCCAGTGTATGCAAAATCAGTTGCATAACAGAATACATTACTTTTTTACCCCATTATGATTACAATAAACATGGCATGAGCTGTTCAGAAAGAGCTATAGGAAAATATTTATCAAAGACACTCACTTTCAATGAAAGCCAACAGTTACTAAGCTCTGTACTTACCTCTACCTGAGGACACCCCAAACCTACACAACAGTGTGTTGCTCTAGAAGTATTTATTGCCTTTTTAATGCATGGACTTTTTTGTCTTTTTCTCACTAAAAATCAGTCCTCTGGTAGAGCTCTTATCTCACTCCTGGTTCCCAAACTGAGGATGGAAAAACTTAAAACATATAAGAAGATATTTATTGTACATAGAGATAATTCTGTTACAGAACTAGCTGTATGTACACTGCAGGGTATCCAAGTCAAGTACATCCTCACTGCAGATACTCTCTGCACCTGAATAAAAATGTTCAAATGAGGAAAGGTAACAGGGGTGTCTTTAAATCCTCCAGAATTCCAAATCCTTTGTTGACATTCGTATCTCATGTCCACCTTACATCTGTGCACTGGGCTCAGACTAGATGGATTAAGTGGGCAGATAAGCCAAATTTCTCTAGACAGTCCACAGTTGCAATAAGTCTCTTTGTCTCTCGGCACTGTATTTTACAGGTGGCCTTACCTTTCTCTGAATTTTTGCTGAGTTTATTATGCAACCCCCTTTCCTTTGCTTTTTGTTTTGCAGAGTTGTTTGTTTGTTTCAGTTCATTGTTCAGACTATATTTAAAATTGCTTCATGCCACTAGTCACATATTTCTACTGCTATTTCCTAAGGTAAAAATGTCATCTGTGTAGACCACATGCAATCTGCCACTCTACCAAAAACTTCTACATTCCTGCATCTCACAAGAGGTGATGAAAACAATTCCAGACAATCAAGGAAAACAGTGTTTCCTTGGGGGTCTTAACTATTCCCTAACAGGTATGCTGTTTGCTCTGCAGCCCCCTCCCAGACCTTGCTGGGTAACCATCCCTGTGCTCTCAGCTTCCTAGGTGACAGGACTGCACAGCCCCCTGAGCTGACATTTTTCAAGTGTCAGGTTAAAAATGTTAAGGACACAGGAGCAGAGAGCTTTGTCTTGGATGCGAGACCCTCCTTATAAGGACATTTAGTCCATATCACCCTTCTGGGTGTCTCAGCTATGCCATGCCACACCAGGCAATATTCAGGCTACCTCCTTTGCTCCAGTATGTCCGCACTTTACTTCAGCCTTCACTGCGGAACACATGGGCCAGTCCAGGCATAACGGGCTGTTGCAGCTCCGCAGGACACCTTGACAGCCCCCTCATCTGGGACTGGAGCATTTACAAAGATCAGTTTAGCAACTCATTCCTGTGACAGACGAATTAATATTCTCTGGAGCTTTTGTATTCCAGGAGACCTTCATATGACTGAACAATTGCTGAAGAGAAAAGTCTGATAAAAACAAACTCAAATTAACACTAGAAGGAAGAAAGCTAGGGCTGAAGCGTTCCTCACTGGAACTTAGCCAACATGTCTATGTCTGAATCTCAACATTTGTGGGAAATGCCACATGGAAAAACTCATATACCAGACGTGCCAGTGCAGCAGGTCTCCTTTCAGTCCCAGTGGCATCCATTGAATACAGCTACCTAACAGTACCCGAGTTCTCTCTGGAGAAGTTCCATTCAAATAAATATCCAAATTTGCAGCCTGTAGAGATGGATGCAGACTAATTCCTTATTAAAGTACACCCTGAGCAACAGAGCCAGTCAGTTTCCACATCACTGCTTGTGACTAATGCAGCTGTGGCATCAAAACAGTTTAACTACGTCACTATAACCTCAACTCAACATAGGAGGAAGAAAAGAATCTATAAAGATGGAACATGCATTTAAAAAAATGTATCATTTCAAGTCTTAGGACATTAAATTGGCCATTAAAAAAATCTTTAGCTAATCTCTCCTGTAACCTTTGCAGTGATGGGCACTACACATAAAAGCTCGCAAATAACAGTAAACTCAACTGAACCACCAGGTCAAAGGAATGGCAAAGAGGTTTTAAGTGAACTCAACAGCTGTTTGTCCAATGTCTGGCTCCTGACAGACTCAATCAGCTACTGTCTGAGCTCCTAAAGATGTCCAGATCTGAAGTTATGAAGTTTGTTTTCTATTTTCAACATTCTAAAATACAGCTCATGAATGCTGTGAGATAGGCCTGTCAATCTATAAATATAAAAGGGAATTAATACCCTGTTGTCCACTGGTTGGTTTCTGTTTTTCTGCTACAAATCTATGATATAAATCAAATGCCATTAAACAGATTATTATGGGGGCTTTTTTGGCCTTCAGCTTCTGCAGACGTTTTATTTGCAGCTAATTTTATTTCCCCCACTATTGTCTGAAAGGATGGGAAGCAATTATGTGTACGTTCACTAAAACTATGTATCCTTTGGAATTAAAAGGATAGCTGCTCACACTGAGTTTTGGAAGTTTGCATTTTGGTCTTTATCATGAGAAAATAATTTTTACAAGGACATATTGAAATGGAATGAGTACTGGGGGGAGTGGAGGGAGGGCTCTTGCTGCCTGTGCCTACCTCATTACAAGGCTGAAATTGCAACTACTTGTAATGCTGTGTTTGTACAACATACAGCAGGAGTGTCAGCATTGTTCAGCATGCTTCAACACAGATTTATTACCTAGAAAACTTTAATACTGGTAAGTGTTTAATTTACACCTGCACTTAAAAATATTCATCTAACAGCAAGGCAGGTGGATGGAAACTAGTTTCCATTTCCTCATGTAGGATTTTATGCCATGTCGCAAATATTGCTGTCTTCACCTTGGAATATTCATCTACTGAGGTCAATGAAAAATGCAATTTACTTCAATGATACAAAATTGATTCTTAAAATCTGTGATGTCCCCAAACCTTTCAGGGCAGTTGATTAATATCAATTGATGAAGCCTCATAAAGTTGCTGCTGGGTAGTTGAGTGTAAAGAGGAGACTAAACCAAGATGAGAGAGTCAAGAGTTCACAACAGGAAGAAATAAATGCAAATACGTTCAGCTTTCTTGTTTAGTTGTTCTTGTAACACAAATGATCCTATGCAGCAGGACAACATAAAATTAAACAGAAATGCTTAATAAGCTTAAATGGGATTTTGTCCATGTTTTCACAATCAACTTCTCCAGCCATGAAGAAGTATCAAGGGTCACACTAGACACAGCTACGCCTGAACAACAAAGGCAGTCACTCAAAAGCTCAGTGTGCATCAAACAAATAATTGATGTTAAAAGCAAGGATCTACAGATTATATTTTGCTGGAGTAAAGGGCATTCAGCTGAATCCCCATGGCAATTTTACATTGCAAAAACTGGACTATATTTACTATTTTCCCCATTTATTCATTTCAGTATTTGAGCAAACTCCATGAAACCTTAAGCCTTGCAGTAAAGCTAAAAACTAACATAAACGAGTGAGTTTCCAGACATACACTGCACAGTAAGACAGTGCCCTGTCTTAATGAAAGTTCCTATGTCTGTGCAATGCATGCAAGAAAGCACAGTATTTAACTACCGGAGTTTTCCCCAGCACATTAACTTCCATCTCAAATGATCTGAAATGACTGAGATATTTAAAGTTTTCTAGGTTTCCATATCTTTCACTTCCGCCTGTATGTTTTGTTTACTTTTAGCAGGAAAATGTAGAATTCCATTGACAAGAGTGTCCTGGGAACAGGTTCGTTTTTCAGAGGACAGCTATAACAGAGATGATTATTCAGTTATCAGCATCAACAACAGGACTTAAAAAAACCACACATCCATGCCTGCAGAATAGTATCTTACTAGCAGCTTTCATGACCTGTCAGGAAAAGAAACAAACCCACTGAAAGCCATGGTAACCACTTCTAGGAAAGAATCAACAAATCCTTGTTGTCAAATCCTTGAGGTCTGCCAAGAGCTCTAATATAATTAGCAAGGGTTTCTTTGACAAGGCAAGGCAATCTAGCAGTTACTGCATTGGACTGAGATGAAACAGCTGAGAGCTGATTCTTTGACTCTACCACTGATGAAGTGAATGGCCTTGGGCAACTCGGTGCACTCCCCTCTAATTTTCCTGGAACAGAGGGAATAAAACTAATAATGACAGTTTGAGAAACAAGCCTGTGCCTGCCCATGAGTTCCTGTGGTTTCTGAACAGCATTTATCCTCACATCCTTCCAGACTAAAACTTCCATTCTGGAGCAGAAAAAGTATCACCAAGGAAAAAAAGCTTTGTTTGGAAAACTAGAACATGGTCATTGTGAGGTTGCTGACATCAAACCTGTCAAAAGAAGAGTTAATCAAGGAGGAGGCATTGATCATTATAATCTAAAATATCACCATACATATACATATTTTTTTTATATACATACATGATATTCTGTGATTATTTTTTTTTAAATACACACCCCATATCTAAAACTTGGCTGAGCATCTTGCAGACCCAGCTGAAACCAGTGCTGACAACCAGACAGCCAGCAGACAACTACCTGCACCCCAGGCAGGCCATTTGTAGCTAGCTGAACTGAACCCATATCACGCTGCATCAGTTTTACAAATCCAGATTTGAAATGCCTCGACAAGACTACACAACATAACAACTGCGTTTTAAGTATTGCATTCTCCTCTATATCTCAGTAAAGAAGTTTATAATTTTTCATGAGACTTGGGATGCAAAAAAAGCCCAAGTGGTCCTTTTTACACTGCTCAGTGCAGAGCTTGCCACTGAAATGTAGGAACAGCAATAAGGAGGTTTACAGCCTGAAAAATAATGTACCTTTTTGTTTCATTGCTGCTGTAGATAAACTCCCAAACAATGCCCCTTATTGATGGAGAGTCCCATTATTGTGTCCTTACAATAAACTAATCCATCCCAGTAGTTCAGTGAGTGATCAGTTCCTTTCTAACTGTGTTTATGGTTTGTACATTTGGAAAGAAGAAGGGCTTTTGGCAGTGTCTGCACTGGATACCATATTTTCAGAATTTTAGACAGAAGTAACAAGTGGAATAGAAGAAAGCACTTAACTCCATTTAATTACTACAACATATAATCGTACCTCTGTACCTCATCTTTACTACAGCACAGCACTCAGAAATAGCCCAATAGAGTAAATCTTTTGTCCATTATTTAGACAGAGGATAAACAGATAGAAGTTTTTCTTTTCCATACAGTCAGTCCTACTTAAGATAGCTAAAAGTGCTTTACAGACCAAAGAGTTAAACACTGGCAGACAAGCAGTTATAGCTGAAACACAGCTGGGAGTAGTAAGGTCCCAATCATTAAATATGTTTATCTGCAAAAAGTGAGGTTATCAACCACTGTTGGTTTCATTGTTATTTCAAGAGTTTGCTGGAGAGAGCATGAATTCATAATGAAACAGATTTGAAAAAAATCCACATTTCTTAATTCTAGGCATTGGGTATAAGAAAGAATGGCAATTAGAACAAATTATCTAAATGCCTTACTAGTGTAGGGAGATACATTTGAATATAATGAAATTCTTGCCTTCATTTCAAAAGATAAATTTGTTCTTTATCACTTCATATTAATTTGGTCAAGTATTATTCCCACTTTAAAGCTGAATTTAAAAGATTTGTATTTTTCTTCTAAAATCTTCAAATGAACATCTGTTTTCCTCAAAGTCTGTTAATAGGAATGGAAGGAGTCTCCAGCAACACTCCCTTTGTTCTCCCTTTCCCTTCATAAGGGTATTGCTAGCCTAATTAGCTGACATGCATCATCCTATTTTACAAAAATTACATGCCTCAAAAGTGTCAACAACTAAAAAAAGATACAACAAAGAATTAAACTACACAGAAATACCACCATGAAAAGGCTAGTAATGACAAATCAAGGATTAAAGC
>NW_009617044.1:10681-37466 GCF_000690535.1 Cariama cristata
AGGAATGCCCCACAGTTAACTCATGGCAGAAGGCTGAGCTATACAATAAGGATTATTTACTTTTACAACATGACTAAAGAGGTGCACACTGTGAACCTCTCCTTCCTAGGAATTTTTAAATCAACATACAAAGATGAATGAAATCTAAGACTAATTCTGGGCAATCTGCTTTCTTCCTATAAATCAATAAAATAGTTGTTTTGAGATTGGTCATGTAATCAATAATCAAGGGGGGGGGGCACTATTTTCTCAAATAGTTTTATTATCTTAGATGTGGATAATTTGCAGCTCCATTCATCAAAAAAGTTGGCATTTCAAAATCTTCCTACAGATAGCAAAATCACGAAAGCCAAACACTTCCCTTACCCATCAGTCTCCCCATCTTTCATCACTTTTAAAAGCTGTAGCTGAGAGCAGACAGACAAAAGCATGTACCTTGGTCTTCACAAAGCATATAGTGGGTTTATTCCAAGGGACAGGCAAACTCATTGAATCTCCACAGCTGAACATGCCATTATTTGATGTTTGGCAAAAAACTTTTGCTGAAATCCAATCTACCTCTGCATAACTAACCTGTGCCAGGACTTTATTCTTCATTTTCTGAATTCACTTATTCCCAAAACCTAAACAACTTTGTCCCTGTAGGTTGACACTCCCTTTAATATTTCCATTTAATTTGCATCCAAAAAAATTGACTGAGGTTCTTCTGCTAGGTGTCATGCCACCAGGATCACACAGCTAAGATCATACACCCATATGTTTTTAACATACCCTTTCTTATCCATAGGAACTTTACATCTTGGGTCACGAACTAGAATTTGTTGCTACAGGAGCCTGTGGAGGCAAATGTTTCCAATAGGTTCAAATTAATATATAACAGGTAAAAAAAAAAAAAAAAGAAAAGAAAAAAATCCCTGCCTATTCTCTTTAATATTCCTAATTCAACATATGTGGATGCTGGGGAGATGACGGCCAGTAGAAGGTTGCCAGGCTTGCCTACTGTCCCTAACTAACATCTCCTCCTGCTGCCATCAGAGGCATAACGCTGGGAATGTTGGTCTGCCCCATCAGGGAATTTAAGTTATTTTTGATGTTTTTCTGAAAAACCATTTTTGAACTCAGTCATTTATTTTACCCCAATTTTATCAATATCTGCAGCTTTTCTTCTCAGTTTTAATAAACCTTTCCTTTCTAGTCTACAAAATACCTTCTTTATTTAATTACAAATACTTCAGATTCATTTTGTTGTTTTGTCTTATCTTGATGAGGAATTTTGCTTCTTCCATGTAAAGGTCATGTTTGCTGCTAAAGCAGCACTCTTCTATCCGAGCGTACAGTGCTGTGACAAACTGTGTGCAGGACTACAGATAAAAGAAAACTAAAGAACAATTTAGGGTTGGGGCTACTTCACTGCACGTGAAATAAACACATATCATTGTGTTTACTCAATTAATTTCTACTCTTATCACTAGGCAAAATCTGGTAAAAAGATCCACATAAGATATACAACTCATATTTCCCTTGTACTTTTTTAGATGTTCTAGAATATCAATGATTAACACACTTTTAAAGATATTGCAGCAGTCACATTGCAAGGAGCAAGCATAAAGCCAGGCATGATTCCACGGGTTTAAAAAACGGCCGAAATATCTACATATCACATGAAGTATTACGTAGTCCAGGTCGGAACTGCAGCTGAAGTATGCAAGTCAACAGTTAATGATGCAAGGAGCAGCCTAGCACTTAGCTCTGTGAGATTAATACTCTGAAAACAGACTGATTTGTCTTGAGCCTTACATGACAGACCCAGACACACACACAAGTTCAAGGAACCAGATAACAATGACAGAAAACGAACACATCATCATACATTCTGCTTTACAATTCAGCAAGATTTGGTGAATTCCTAGGAATAGGCTACAGTGAATTTCTGAATTCAAGCCTGAAGATCTACTCAAGGCAAAGAGAATATTTCGACATCCTCAGACAGAAGATATGCTTGTCTGGTAAACACAGTTATTCACAGAACGTACCCATGTCCTTGTACTATGACTTAAGAGCTCACTCTTAAATGACAGTCAATTTAAACAGAAGGAACAAAGATTTCAGAATAATTACTGTGAGTGCATGCCTAAAGTAGTAATACGTAGGTGTATTTGGTAATCTTCACCTATTTCCACCATAAGTGTATTTGGTAATCTTCACCTATTTCCATCACAAGAATCTAAAGTCTGTGTGGTTAGGGCTCTTTTAAAAGTATTTTTTAATATAATTCAATAGCTAAATATATGGACAAATACGTATTATTAAAATAACATTGTATCTTAGAGAATGTGTAATGTGTGTTATATATATTTAATATGAAAATATTACATTTAATACTATAATGTTAAAAAGTATTTTTCACATACACATAGCAATCATCAATCACGTGTAAAAATAGTGTTCAAATATCTGTAAGAAAATATGAAAGATGATATCCAAATGCATTAAGCGCATTATTACTTAAGATAAATAATTCTGAAATTATTCTGATTTATTATTCAATTTTGCCAGAAAGCATATTTACAAAAACAAGACAGGTTTTTAATATATGAAACCAGACACAAATAATTAACCGGAAAGCCACACTTCTCACTCTGAAACTACTGTACTAGAAGTATTAATAATGGATTAGAAGTGTAACTGATGGAGGATTTTGAAACTTATCGTTACAAAGTGGTAAAAATATAGGGGGAAAATGGTGTACGACAGAAATTCATTTACATGTTAAGAGTTTATATTTGTATCCAATTACTCCTTTACAACTGAAACCCTAAATGAAGCCTCCCCAGATATCAGGGGAGGCCATTTAGGACACAAAATTTAAAACATAGCATAGGTAAATTTATTTCTTGTATAGCCTTTTTTTTTTCCGTATGTTCAAAACCACTTTAAAAAGAAGGTGATGATCCCTATTTGACAGGTGGGAATAGAAGAAACAGAAGCAAAACAAAGTAATTTCCTGATGTTACACCTTCTGTCACAGCCTGGAACAGAAAGTACTGATTTCTGTATCAGTGATCGACCAGAAAACTCTTCTCATGTGAGGATGAACAGGTATAATCTTCTTTTAAATACAGGTGTAAAGACCAACTATTGCTTATGCTTGTTCATAAGAATATGATTGATCTTCCATACATTTTAAGGAGACCAGTATCATTAAGCTCATTCTTACAATGTGAAAACTAAGGCATGCAGCACAGTAATGGCTTGCCAAGGTCCAAGGTCAGCCAGCAAGTGACAGAGCTGGGAACTGAAACCAAGACAGCTCCGTATAGTCATGTGCCTATCATCTAAGCCAGGAAACACTTACCAAGGGCATGCAGTGTTAAAATAAAACTCCAGATCAGTCGTGTGTACCATGTTCAACATTTTGGTTTTTTTTCTCAGGTACTCATTCTACTCTCCAGGTCTTTATATTTAAGGAACAGTAGCATTTCTTCTCCCCCCAGAAAAACATATAAGAAGTTGAGATTTCCATGTAACAAGACAGGGAATTCACAACAAAGTTTTAACCTGCAAATGAAGGGCAAGTTTCAATTATTTGAAACCTGTCTACTACCACTGTATTATATATTACAATGTAATACATTATTCATCTTAATTGTGAGTATCAAATTTCCAATGTAATGCCAATCTTCTCATAAGCATGAAATATCATTCCCTTGATTACCAGTTTTTAAATATATATTTTATTAGGTTAACTGATGGCTGCTCATCAATAACTCAATCAAACATGTTGAATAACCTTGCGCTCTTCTATGTTTTCGCTTAGGTTTAACTGGCAGATAATATGGAAAGGAAGATCAATGATGGACAGAAGCGAACGGTTCCATACTATACGTTGCCCGTGTCTTTAATCATCAGTGCTGTCAAAGACAATGTAACTAAGAAAATCTTTAATCATTATTAGTAAACTTGATGAGTAGAGAAAAAAATTGAATTGTAACAGGCAGAACTTGAATGATGGTAACTATCAGTCATTAATGTTTCAAACTGAAAGGCATTTTCCATGTATCATATATTACACCAAATTAAATATGTGTCAGCCAGTCAAATAAAGGACATTGATTCATTGACAGAAGCCCCAAAGACAAATAGTATATCTGAATGAATCCATCAGTCTTTACAGAGTTATTTAAAACAGAGTCACAGCATTTAATAAAAGTTCGAATTTGTCTTTGGTTGGTTAATGCATTCTGTTCCCAGTTCAAATCAGATGAGAGCTAAAGAAAGTTGATCTGAGCTTATTTCTGTGCTACACCACTTTCTGTCTTTTAACTTGCATCCAGTGATATTCTGTTGTGTTGTTGCCCACTTTGTTTCATCATCTTATGATTAGATAAGCTATAGACATACTTTATGCTTCCTTTACTCAATTTCTTCATATACTTAAAAAAGAAATGTCTTTCCTAGAGCTCACCAATGGTATCAGTTTGCAGGACAACACAGACAGAAAGTCACAGTAATTCTATATTAGGTAAAAGAACTTGAAGAACTCAAAGTGACAAGAATTCTCAAAACCAAGGAAAATTAGTAATAAGAAGAATTTAATGACATTATATTTAGCAATATGATGAATAAAAGAGGCTGTAATAAAAATACACTGGGCAACAAATGATCTAGAGAAAGCAGTCTTTGAGCTGTTATTTTGTTTGCCTCATAGTACAGTAAAAGAACATTTTTGTCACACAACATTAAATAAACTAAAATTTTATTACTGAAATCACTGAGATCAAGAATTCAGCAAGTTTTAAAAGTAACTGACACTAAAATTGTCATAAAATACATGTAGAATTAAGAAAAATAATGATAATAAATATTTTGGAACTGATTGCAAATCTTATGTTATGGGTCCTCCCTCAAAGAGTATCAGCAACTTTAGCATGTGGATTTACCTTCTCCAGAGCTTTCATGGTTTTCTTCATCCCATGTGGTGTTGGGCATTAACAGAGCATGATTTCATATTACGTATCTCTGAGATCTGGTGTCCCCAGGTCATTGCTACACTGCAATGACTTCAGAGCCAAAAGTGTCAATTGATCCACCCCAGGACATCTGAAGCCATCAGGAAGGGATGGCTGAGATCGTGACGACTCATTTCTTGGTTCTTAGGAATTGTCGTATGCTTTCCAGGGAATGCAATTTCACCTATAAAAGCAGCCTGCCACACTGAACATCTCTCAGGAGGTAATCATTTTTGGTCAATACCAACTTATTTGCAGCAGTCCAGCAAGTGTTTGCCTAAAAATGGCACACTGCTAAAAAGCAATTACATTGTTTGCTCGTTGTTATGGAAGGGACACTGCCCTTGCCACAGCGCTGCCGGGAATTTGCTTTCTGAGGGAACCGAGACCAGCAGCAAGGAAGCCTGGGAGGAGTCATGAGAAGGAAAGAGTTAAGAGAAGGACTTTCATGGCCTCTAATTTGACCTCCTCTTTTAGAAATGAAAACTTAGCCCTGGGAAATGAACGCAGTCTGACATAGCAAAAGATGTAGAGTCTCTCTCAGATTTGAGCTGATGTAGATGTGAAGATACAGACCTGAGACTGGAGGAGCAGAATTTCCTATGGCCTGATAAAGGCAGAAACCCCTAAGTCTTGAGATGTCCAGGGTCTGGAGGCCAAAGGGAATCCAACCCTGTGTTACAGCTGAAGCATATTTTTAGCTTCAGCAGTTGTCACCAAAAAAAAAAAACCAAAAAAAAACCAAAAAAAACTTTCAGTATGTGACCCAAGGGTAAGAGATGAAGAGATGATACAGCGCTCCCATGAGCCTGCAGTCAGCCTGAAAGAGTAACGTGGCACTGGGGTTTCCCCTGGGCCCTTTCTGGACATACATTTTTAGAACCTACAATCCTGGATGCATTGGCATCAGCACAGGAAAAGCTTTGTTTACCACAGAAATTAGTAGTGTTACTTAAGCACATATGCCACTCCAGAATAACTGTTAGGAGTCCATCCAAACACATCCCCATAACCATTATTCCTTTTCTACATGTGACAGAAAGAAGACCTTTGTGATGCTGCTCTGTTATACAAGGTCCTGGTGTAATCCTGTGACTAAATTTCCCCTTCTCTAAGATTTCCTTGAATTTTATTCCAATGGCATTTATCTGCGATTGACAAACAGAGTTGATTTTAAATGCCACGGAGTCAGCTCTAACCAATCTGCTCACTGGTGTATGACCTAGGCTTGTGCTAGAATGCACTAAACAATTCAACGCAACAAGGTAGTCAAACTGAAATAAATAAATTACAGTCTTCTGCTTCATTCATACAGGGTCCCATTTCACCTAATTTGTCTTACACAATAACGACATGGCTTTGCATCACAAAACAAACCCATTGCTAGTTGAGAGTTCCAATAGTTGTAAACCAGTCAGTCCTCTTGACTTAAGTCAACAGTCCAGCTCCCTGATTTTTCAGAAGCAACAGTAAAAACAGTGCAAAGCCTGTGACATTCACTGACAAACAGACAAAGCACCTGAATTGCACTTTATTGTTGGAAGAATATGAAATTATGATAGTACTGCTACAAATCAAGTAAGTGATAGAAAGGCCTGAAAGTCACTAATATTCAAAATTGCATGTTTGTGAAACAGCTGTATCCATAAATGACCATGCATCTAAGTATTTTCTACTGATCTGCTTCTCCCAAGACCTAGGCCAAGCTACTGTGTGCAGGCAGGACAACTAATGAGGCATGGAAGAAGTTGAAAAAGCAAGCCATAAGGTTAAATCAGAGTTTAGTTTAGTTTAGTATAATCTAGCTATCAACTTTCTCATTAAGAATCACAGAATCCTTATGGATGCAAGAGACCTCAAAGATATCATCAAGTCCAACCGTATACCCAACACCACCATGCCCACTAAACCCCCTAAACCATGTCTCGAAGCGCCACATCTAAATGTTTTTTGAACACCTCCAGGGATGGTGAGTCCACCACCTCCCTGGGGAGCCTTCCAATGCCTAATGACTCTTATAGTGAAGAAATTCTTCCTAATATCCAGCCTGAATCTCGCCTGGCGCAACTAGAGACCTTTTCCTCTTGTCCTGAAGAAGAAACACTCTGAGGTAAAACACTTAAGTAAAATAAAATCTGTCAAATGTCTCTAGCACTCTGCACACATTCTGTAGGTAGCTCAATACAGGTATGACAGCTTTGCTTTGGCTGTTTGTTTTTTTGACATCTAATGGCACAAAATATGATCTGATCCTAAGTATGACTTAAGTCAATCATAAATTTATATCAGCTTAAATTCTTATTATCAATTTCGTGTAAGAGAGGCATGCCATTCAGCAGAGCTCCTAACATTTTTCAATTGTCTACTTATCTCAAAAGTAGCATTTTCATCGCTAAAATCATTTTGATCCTATAAATAAGGATCATCAAATCAATCTTGAGATCCAATCAGACAAACAAAACATGGAAATCTCTGTTATACTCGGTTAATTTATTATTCCAAAGCAAGAACTATTGAGAACTGCAAAGTCAGGGAAATTGGGATCACTTCAGAAAGGATATAACTGTAAACTAAACAAGGTAAAGCAGAATCCAAATTTCAGAGGAAAATAAAATTAAATAGCGCTATTACCAAAACTCATGTATTTTATTGGATAGAACACTTTACTGGCTACATTTATTGATTTCTCTATCAAAACTCTAAAGTAAAAGATTTTCTTGAAACTATGCAGTTGCATAGAAAAATCAAAGTACACTAAGAAAGTGCAAGCAGGGAGAAATGGTCTTGGGAAATCTTCTGGCTGGATAATGCAAAGAAAATTGAATCAAGAAAACAAATAACAAGGTCCCTAAACAAAGACCAAGGAAATCTAGAACCATGACAGACGTGTAATAACAGACATACACGCAGGTAAACCATGCAGTAAAGCCACTACCTTTCTCAGCCAGTACTCCCCTCTTCCATCTTACCCCCTACAATCCCAGATTTTGGAAAATATTAATGTGGGGTTGTGCTTTTTCAGTTTGACATGCAAGATGCCATGCACTGAAGATGTCTGGAAATGTGGCTGATTTGCTGACACCAGGCATTTTACCCAAAACACAGAGGTTTGCTTTTAAATTGCATTAAAAATTATATAATACATGGCTGTTCGTACAACTTTCTAATGACACTGATAAACTGCCTAAGTGCATAGTAAAGTATTTGGATATGAAGAGGGTAGTTAAATGTCCAACAGCTAATTTATGAGTCCAGTTGTAATTGTATGTTCAAAATATATAAATATTATAGTCTATGTATACAAATTCATACCATATACCTATACTCGTACTATTTAACTACAATGAAGTCAACATATATTACATTCATTATACCCAGTTATAGCAAATATACAAAAATAGATGTTCAATTCTATATACACATGTATATAGGACTTGCTTATGAATTTGAGGAAACTCATTTGTAGCCTTGGCAACATAGCTAATGAACTAGATTTCAATTGGTGGTATTTTTAATAGCTTACATCATATTTCACTTGGTAATCTTAAAGGAAATTTACTGTTTACTGGCAGAACTAGCAGCTAATTCAAACCCTTCTCACTAGATTCCATTTAAAATTCATTATTTGTTCATAAATATTTAAATTAAATACAAAGAGGATTCTTGCAATGCAAGCCAAAGACCTCAAAAAACAAATACAAGTCCCTGCATGTTCTCTCCAAAGTTAGCATTTCTTTTTCATCATAAGTATGCCTTCTCAATGCTTTAGGTTAAAAATGAAAAATTAAAAAAAAATAGCAGAATAATAGTGCAAGCAACACTCAAATATATGGGACAAGCAGAGGCTAGGAAAGTTCAACATGTTTGTTGAACCCTTTCCCTCCATGACACACTTATTCTTAGGCATCAAACGTTACCAAATATTCCTGTATCTGTACTAGTGTTACCGTCTTCTACACAAAACAAATATCACTTAACTTTCAGTCTCAACATTTTAGGAATTCTATTGAGCTCTCAGATCTGAAGGGTGAAATTCACCCTTGTTTAGGCAATTAACCTCCCATTTAACCCTGCTGGCCTCCCCAGCAGAGATGAGATATAATGTAAATATTAGCTTTATGAATCTGCAGACAGTGTGTCTTGATCCCAAAAAGGCATTTTCCCTAATTCTAACAAAATTCTGTGACCCTGTACTGTAGCCTTTCTTGATGCTCCTCAGCCTGCTTTCAACATATTCTTTAAGCACCACTAAGCACCCTCAACAGCACATTCTGAATTCTCATCTTTATACTTTCTCTTTTGCTACCATCTCATGAGGTCTGACTTTATCTTTGATGCACAGTCAAATTTTTTCAAGTATTTGCTCCCAAATGGTTTGGGAATGTGTCAGGAGACTAAGAGGAAAAGGTCCTTTCTTGCGCTCGGAAAAAAAGCTGCTCTTGTTTTGAAGAAAAATGCAATAAATACAGAAGCAGAAAGATCTTTACATAGGTGTCTAAGAGTCCCCTTTGACTAGACTTTCTTCTAATTTGAGAAGGAAAAGATGAAGACAGCACTCACCTGTACCCCAGTCTACAGAGATCTTTTTTTGCCACCAAATAACAGCAATGTACTCAGAAAAGAGAGCAATGGATAGGACATCAAAACCTTAATAAAGACCAGGTGGAAGAGTGGCAATTTCCACTTTCTATAGATACACTGAGAAATTCACTGCTGTCCTACATGTTTTTTGGCCTGAGGCACTTAACACGAGGAGCCTGGTGACATACTACGGCGGAGCCTGCTTTTCTGAATGTGCATGCCCTGCCAGAGACTGAGCAGGGACACAACTCTGCAGGAAAGTATGGATTTTATCACAAGGTTTGGAAACCTCTCATGTTGCTTATTTAAAAGAGGGAAGACAGGCAGTTTTCTGTTTGGTTTTGGTTTTGTTTTTAAACAGGCGCCCATGTTCATTTTCATCCATCAAACCACGCCTTTGAGAAAAGTAACTATAAAAACTGAAAACTCACTTTTGTTGGTATTAGGGATAAGAATTGCTTACTCTGCATTATGAACCTGGGGAGACTGAACTTGGTCTTAGGGACAGGTACCGTGTGGGTTCCTGCACTCAGGCAAAGGCGTTGAACAGGGGGACCTGTAGTCTAAGCACTAACATAGGAACCTAAGGGATCAACAAAAGGCACAGGCACCTCCAGAGACTTAAAATACCTGTGGGGAAAATGGCTGGCAATTCAGCAAACAGGCAGTGTCAATGTGATGGAGCCTTGTGCTTGTGTTGGTCAATAACGTGTCCTACCCAAGAATCAGCTGTGGAAGCAAATTATTTGAAACAATCAAATGAAAGAGTCCGTACCTCTTACAAGAACTTCGTAAATAAAGGCAAAGAATATTACAGCACACAGTGGAGAAATTCTACTTAGTGACAATCTGGCTGACCCACACTGACATTTAAAAGCTTTATCTATGCAAAATGGATCTGAAGTCTGTGATTATTCAATGTGAAACAATAACAATCAAAAGAAGGATTGTCTCTTTAACAATATATGACAGGATTTCATTGTATATTGCATAGTTACAATACGGGTGTGTGTGTGAAATCTAATATTGCTCATTGTATTAAATCAATAGATTAAGTTACATTGTGTCAAAAGTGTAAAATATTATTATTCAAATTTCTTAATTCCAACAGATGTATTCATTTGGGTTTATGCCATTATGACATGACTCAAAAATCAGAGAAAGAACAACTGAAGCTTTTCCAGATTTCCACACAAAATCTGCAACTAGTTTTGCCCGTTAGACAATTACTGTGAAATAGTGATAGTTTGTGTTACTCTGTTGTATGTTCACAATAAATGGCTTTAGAGACTGATTAGTGGAAACAAAGTGGAAACATTTAATCTTTCTCAGGAGCTAGTCATTGCTTGTAGTCAAGAAAGCGTAAGAGATTATTCTTTAAATAACCCACAAATTCAATGTATTTGAAAATAAAAACTTAATTTTGGCCTAGAACATCACCCGTTCTAGGACCTTCCCATCAGGGAGGAAAAGAAATCAGGGATTTCTCCTCCGGCATTATATAATTTCAAAAGGTTAAGCGCAGAATTGCAGAGGTGGCCAAGCTCTCACACAAACTCAGCTGAACCCAAGGTTCTCACCAAAAATATTTCTAGCACTGGAACAGTGGAGTTTTACAGAGGCAGTGTATGCCGGAAGCACCAAGAGAAAACCAAGGTCAATCTCAAATGAGGGGACTGGCACCAAATTTCTGGCTACCCTTGCTGCCAGAATTCTGGATGAATAGACTCTACTTTAACCTTTCCAGAAGCCATTCTGCCAAAAAATAACAGCAGGAAATGCACAAAAGCAGCCATTTTGATATAGTTCTCTTGCACATAAGAGGACTTCATGTACTCTTGTCAAAAGTAACAAAGAGCTGGAGGGAGTTTGCATGGGGTTTTTTTCAATAACATTTTGACATTCTTTAGAAGATTCAGCTGATGAGCGGAAATGTCACTACTTGAATGAGGGCAAGACAAATGCGGCACTCCAGTATTCCATTCTCTCTCTCTCATCTCACATACAGATGATGCTAGTTTACTCAGCTTTTTAAAAGACAAACCCTATTCCCTTTCATTGTCGCACAGGGCCAAGGGAATACAGCACAAGACTGAGGGAAAATGTGCACAACAATAAATAGGTAGGTTCAGGAGAAGGGCAGTACTTCAGAATCATTAATTGTCCTCCTAACATTAACACACTGTATGGAAATTGGTCACTCTTGATAACTGAAGAATTTGTTGATTAGCAGAAAAGGTTTTCAAAGTATTCTTAAAGACTGATTACATGGACAGTTCAAACCCAAGATGCTGACATGACTCTCTTCCAACAAACATCTGACTTGCCCAATCATCTCAACTATCCATCCACTTTGTCTTGTTCTCGTTACTTTGCTGTCTGGTGTCATGAGTGTTAATGGATTTTATCCTCACATTTTTCCTGTGATAGGAAGGAGTTACTCCTGTACATATAATTGTATCTACTGCAAATAAAGTTCCATCTCCTTAGTCTTCTTCTAGAAGATAAGCATTTGTTTTAGGACTGCTTATATTAACAAGTAAATAATGAGCATTAGTGAAAGCAGTGGCATACGTGCTATGATTTCCCATGCTGCATTATCTTCACCTTTATTAAAACAGTTGAAACATTGCTGCATTCATATTCTTTAAGCTTCATTTAGTTGTTTTAAAAACTTCAGTATCAAAGTACTTTTCTAACTCACGTTTTTCGTTCGTTTGGTCGGTTGGGAGTTTTTTGTTATTACAAGTCCGCATTGCTAGTTTTCCTGATCCTTCCACAAGCAAGTGACAGTGATAAACAATGAAATCCAGAGCCCTTGGAAAGCTGCTGCATCTTGGCTGGAACACTTTGCTGAAGTAATAGCGATTCCAATAAACAAACAGGCAGATTCATTTGCAAATCAGTATCAATGAGCTGAGTGGGAAATTGAGGGGTGCCATTATGCTCTAGAGCAGCCCACTAGCCTCTTGATTTAACTTTTCACCCATGGCCACTGGTGGCATTCAGAGCTCCAGTGATGTGATAAAACAGATGGGACCTAAGTATTCACTTTTAATTACAGCAGTCAGCGTGAAAGCTTCAGTAGTTTGGGGAAGGATTTTTTTGTTGTTTTGATAGATTTTTGGTCAAAGTGAAAAGAATTTAACTCAGTTTTATACATAAGCAAAGCACCTTGATATGTCAATTGTTTAACTGGGTCATTACCTCCCTGTAAAGATTTATATGTACTCTTAATTCTAATTTTAGATTAGCAATTACAACAGCACAAACATATCTCAAAGTGCCTATGTAGCTCATTTTAACATCAGCACTGCTATTATTTACTGTTAGGATCTCTTAAACTCTTCATCTATTTATGACAAGTAATGACTTAAATTTATGATAAAGGGAAGCATTTGAAAGGGGAGTGAAATAAAGAGAACAAGAGAAAGACATAAATTCTCTGGTTAGAAAAGCTGAATTTCATTTTTCAAAGTAGCAAAAACCAGAACAGAGATAAAGATTATGAACACCATGTTGTACATCAATGTGACTGTTCTACTCCTGACATATAAGGCAGCCCCTATCAGCAATGCAAGCTGTCCAGTCTAGCCAGGCTGATATAAACACGCTTATAGCTTTTCTACTTAAAAGACCATAGAGCTTGCAACTCCCTTTCACATTCCTGTTAACAACTACATTCAAGTAGCCCACTGGGCCTTTCTTCTGCAGACACCAGCAGGACGAACCTTGAAATCACAAAACCAACTCTTCAGCCTCAGGTTATTCACAAATTTGTTGATGCTTTGACACTTCCACTCAGCCGTTTCATTCAGGTTTTTTTTTCTTTTCAACTGGGATTGCAACATTCCACAAATTTCATTTAGAAATCACATATAACAGCTTCTGCACAAGTTACTATTAAACTGTGGAGTATTTTGGGACCAATGCCTGGCTGACTTTATCACTTCCACTGAAGCGCTCCTCATGCTCCCTAAGAGGCCTCTGTGCTTTGCAAGGATCCCAGCACTGGGGTGGCTTTTCCCTGCCCAGGCTTTGACCTTTTTTTCATTTTACTCTTTGTGTCTTCACAGTTCACAGAAAACCCACTGTCAACGAACATGAGTGAGGTGGGTCTTCTACACTGCCTCTGCTCCATTTGGTCAGTGTTGCAAGTCCTCTGCATGAAATAATAACCAATTCCAACAGGTTTTTAAAGATACAGTTCTCCACCTAGTTTACGCTGAAAGATGTTGACACTATTTGCAAATATCAGTAGAACACATCAAAAATGTGAATATTCTCAACGAGTTGAAACAGAACAACTCTGAGAAACTTGCACTCTTTGATGCATTTCCGCTCCAGTATCTTTAGTTTCCTTTTCCAGCTGCACAGAGCACAAACATTTCCTCTCTGTTCTTCCATATTTCTGCACATGCAAATTCCTCCTTAAGTGACTGACTTGGGTATACAGCATAATATGTAAGGGGGGGGGAGTGTGTGTATTTGTAATACATACAATACATACATATTTTTTGTATATTTTATATATTACATAAGCATATATATTTTACTCAAACATGTTCAGCATTAAATATATTTACTTTTAGTTCGCTCTATTAAGTAACTAACTATTAACACTTTTTATGTAGATATATATAATAAAAACTACTTGGGTGAAATTAGATAATCTTTGGACAGACATTTCTTTTTAAAAAAAATATATGGGTAATATTATTTTAAAGGTTTTTAACCTCTAACCACAGAAAATAATATCCCTATTGAAATCCAGACATACATTTTTTAAAAAGTATAAAACATACTCAAACATAGTGAGAAAGAGAAAAAGTTGAAGAAGTAAATATAAGCTGAAGTTCTGAGTATCCAAACCAGTAACATGAGATTCACTTGGTTCCCCAATGGTTTGGGCTGTGTGAACCCTTCTGAAGAATGCTATGCAAACTCCTTTATTAGGTTCTTTAGAGAAATACCAAAAAAAAAGCAAAGGTCTATTAGACAGAGATTAATACATTACATAAAAATTTTACCAAAGGAAGATGGAGGACATTCTGGCTGCTGACAGAGGAGGTGCCCTGACGCAGAGGTTCCTACATGCATGACAACTGCCTGGAGCTCAACTGTGTTGTTCACAGCAGTGTTTCACACTTTGGGCTCATAATGAAGGAAGCAGGCAGTGAGAATCCCAGCCATACCTTCTCAAAGATTTAAGAGGGCTCGGCATCAAGACCCTAACATCCTCTTTTAATCTCAATTTTGTCTCCTTGGTATTTTTTTTAGCACTCCTGAATGCCACATATTTTCCAAATCGGACACTTCCACTTGTTATTTGGCCTGGATGATGTAACCATCTTATTTACACGGTAGCATTTCCAGTGTTAAGGTACTTCTTGGTTATGTGAGCTGTCAGGGATGAGCCTTGATCTGAACTGCATACATTTATTAAGTATTCATAACTGTATCCAGGCTGAAGTGCTATATTTGCTAGATTGTTCTGACTTTAAAATCAAGATGCATTCAGAACCGACACTGATTTTTAAAATATCTTGAATGCCAGTACAGTTTAGAACATAGAACACTATAGTGTTATGTTTTTTGGTGGTTGTTTTTTTAATGTGCTGATGTGCGTCTCAAAATATTCTTGGTACTCTTTAATAATTTTATGGGAAAACATGTTGGGGAACTTGCAATATTTTCAAGTCAATATACTTTCATTAAATACGTGAAGACATTGTCATACTTCAAGGCTTGGGTTTTTTCTCTTTTGAATATTACCTAAAAATAATTTTAACATGATTTTTCTTTGGAAAGTTGGAAGAAAAATATATCAAGACCAATCACTCAAGGTACTTTCCTAAAGAGTGTCCTTGGAATTCAATTGCTATTTGCACACACATTAATAAAGTGCAAGGCTTTTAAATCTGATTGCTTCAAGTTGTATGGATGGGTCAGTGCCAAATTGATCGTATTCATAGAGCATGTTCTATAGCAAACTATAACTCCATTACAATGAAAGGGCTCAATTTGATAAATATAATACAGATTTTTAAAGTTACCTGAGCCGCTCTTTAAATGCTCTGTAGGACTGTATGTGCAGGCTGCATTATTTATCTGAAACTAAAGCCAGCACACATTATTCTAAGAGAGTTTTAATAATACACACTCTCACTGTGTACAGCTTAAAGACTGAATGTCTGACAAAAGGAATACTGGACTGACAGGGCTATCAGTTCTGTCAAATTAAACAACTAGAGGCCAAAGGTGGCAAAGACATACCTGGAAGTATCAAATAAAAGGATGACCTTTTGGGCAAGTTCTTAGTTTGACATTTAGTTCAATCCCCATTTCAGGTGAACTCAGTAAATTGCCTACCCTCTCTCTACCCCCATGCACCAGTTGGAAAAAGAGAGACTATAATCCTTTACCTCCACATTCTATGTGCTGTAGGGATAATCATTAGGTACGTGCCTCAACAGAAAGAGATCAACCTTGAAAAGCGGTCCTTGGAAAAAAGTTATGAAAATGTATCTTAACAAAAGTCTGAGCAAGCAGCAAACAAAAACAGTGGCAAAACCAGCAAATCAATGTACAGAAACCTGATTATTTTTCCTTCTATGAAAATTTCAGCATGAAGACTTTTCCAGTAAAAAGATATTACTGAAAACTAAAACTCTATCAGAAATTGTTCTTACAACACAGAGTTTCTATCCAGCTCCACAGAGGAGGTTGTCAGAGATGCTTTTATAACCCTTTTATTCCCCACTGCAAAGGAAATGAACCAAAAACCTGGAAAACTGTCTCCTTTCTCAGGAAGACTACTATGAAGGAATTCTGCATGTTGCTGTTTGCTTCATTAAAACAAACAAACAACAACAAAAACAGGGAGTAAAATCCCTACTGCCTACTGATATACAGCTTTCCAACAACTGGAGGACAGAACACCAAGCAGACTGCATATCTGATAAGAACTGCAAAGACAAACAGGGCCAGCTCCTAATTTGTAACTCTGGAGAGCATGCAAAGCCCATCTGAAAAAAATGATGTAAGCCCCAGCCCACAACAAAGCGCAGCCACTGCCAGTGTGTCTCCTTACTGCATATGTGCAATGCCTTCCAGTCCCTGGTACCCCTGAAGACATCTTCCACACAGTTGCCAATACAAGAATTAGAAGATCTCCTTACATACTTTTAAAGTAGTTTCTTCTTACCCTGTTTCTCTTCCCCGAGGCCAGAAAGTATTTTAGACCCCTCCTTTCTCACACCCTTCAATGGCTTTATACCCATCACCCCATTCTCCCTCTCCCCTCTACCTGCAGACCCTTTAACACAAGGTTCACATGCACTGTCTTGAACCTTCTCTTCTGGTCTAAATTCTTTTTATTCTGGTTTCTAGCTTCAGCACTTAACTGAAAATGTTCTTACTGACATTCACTTTTCTTAGCCAAACTCTAAAATTGTTACTGTCTTCTCTTTGACTTGCCAGACATTTTTAATACAGCTGATCACATTTCTTCTTGATAAACATCCTCTTCCCAGCACTTCTCTCCTGGGTTTCCTCCTATGCCACTCCTTCAGTACAGCCTCTCCAGAGGCTATTTTCTGTGATATTCTTCAAGTTCCCAAGGAGGATCCCACACCCGTTCTCCTCTCTTTACTCTAACTTCATCCAGTGAGCAAATTAATGAAAAACCTACTGCCATTCACATGCTGATGAGTCTTCATCTATTTCTCTCTGACACACTTTTCATATTCTGTTCAGTCTAAATTGTTAGCCTGCTTTCTGGATACCCTCATAAGCTTCATGTAGATAATGAGATTTCCCAACCCTCTCCCTTCAGGGAAAGGAAATCCTTTTTCTCAGTCAGAATGGACAGCCAGAACATCAGACCTGCCGATCTGGACTACAATCCAAGCGTCATCTTTGACTCTGACTTCTTTTGAAGCCTCTCATCCAGGATAATCCAAAAACCTTGCAGATTCATTAGACATAACCTTTCCAATAAACAGTTCTTCTTATCCATCTGTAATGCTAAAACTACTTTCCCAGTTCTGATGACATTATATATTGATTACTAGAAAGTTCATCTTTCTGACGTTAAGAATTGCAAGCTCCCCTCATGTCTCGCTGAAACTTCTGCTGCAAAGAGGATCTCTAACCCCTTGCTTTGATCATTTCACCCACCTCTTCACATCGTTTCAACAGCTCCCTTGTTATCTGTCACATCAAAGATATGCTAACTAATCTTGGCTTCCAACACCATATACTTTTGATTCCAATCTTCCAGGTTACCTCTAATTCATCATCAAGATTTTGGCCTTGCTGTCAACCTTCTTCAACTATTCCCATTTATAAAAAAAATTCCCACAAATATCATAAAATCCCTTATAACTTTTTTTTTTTTCCCAAAATGCTAATTTCTAAGATCCTTGCATGAAGACGCTCTTTCTGTCATTGAATAACATTCATCATTAATGCCTTTTGCTCCCTGGATATAGAATCATAGAAATATCTCTCTCTCTGTAGCCTCTTGCATGCTGTAAATTCTTTGGGGACACATATTTATACAGCACCTAGTAAAACAACATCCCAATTCATAAGACGACAATAACAAGCATATTAGCAACAGTAACACCAGTAGTACTAACAGTAGCAGTAGGAAAAATAATTATTAGCACAGGACTATACTCTCTTTTCAAAACCACTCTTTAACCCTTGCTAATTTTTAAGGTATTTGCCACACTCCAAAGTACAAAGGTAAATGAGGGAACTGAGACACCATGCTTTATGCTGATGATATACTGCTCTACTTATTTGACACAGAACACTCTTTGCCTGAGGAAAAGACAATCTTATTGCACAGTAACCAGACTATCTCAAGTTATAAGCATAATTTAATCAGATCTAACTGCATGTCCTTGATGAACAAGGTTCCCAAATATTTCTTCCCTTACATTTCCAGAGAGCTCCCATGAGCCTCTATTTTGTTATTGTTTGTGTTTGTTGTTTTTGGGTTGTTTTTTGGTGTTTTTTTGGGTTTTTTTTGGGTTTTGGGTTTTTTGTTGGTTTGTTTTTTTTTTTTTTTAGGAGCTCTACACTTTGAACTGTGAAGAAATGGGCATAACATTCAGTGTTGTCTCCTACACCCTGGCCAGCGTTGCATCAACAACACTAACCCTCGCACCTACATCATACGCTGCCTGCCCGACACAGAAATAACTAAGAGAAACAGAGCATCAGCCCTAGGACACCTTGCTTGAGATTAATCTCAAACCAAGGTAAATCTTGCCCAAGCTTTTATCTCACACACAGACAGCACTATACTGTGTGCTGCAAGCAATTAGTGAAGGCTTAAATCATTTTCCAAATAAGTTTGAAACTAAAAATAAGTCTTGGGTAAATATAATTTTATTTCACCTAGTAAAAGTGATTAAAAACCTCCTGTGAAAAGATGCAAAGCAAGTGCAAATTATTATTGGCAATTATTACTTATCCCTTCTAAGGATAAATAGCCGCCTTCTATAATCTCTGAAACAACTAATGAAACAAGTCAGTGATTTTCTTCATCCAGAATACCAGGTCTAGAAGCTCATTTTAGGGGAGAGAGAATTGACTGACTGTGTATAGCTCTGTACTCCAAGTCAGTCCTTGTGCCTAGAGACACTTGCAGATGCATCCATGGAAAATGTCAATCTGTAGATATGGTGTGTACACACTGGTGTTGAAGGTTTAAAAATTGAATACATAATAATTGCGGTATGTATTTTATAATCTTCAAAGTCAAGCTGCCCTAGCACAGTAAGCTGAACAGTTCATTGAATTTATATAAAAAAAATAAAACGGGAAGATGGCAAATAGCTTTTGTATGGCCATTAATTTTTTCTGATTTTTATAAGGTAAACACATTTTCTCATGTACCTGTACTGCTTCTGCTAGTGTCTTACAATAGGCAAACACTGGCACAGTGATGAAATGCAAATGCAGGAGCATATTTTAAAATTAATCATCCATAATGAATTAGTAATCTCTGCTTTCTGGTAAGTTATACCTAAATTGCAGAAAATTATCCTTGCTGGGAATGATAAAGCCATTTGCAGATTTGCTATATTTTGGAGAAACATTTTGCATGTATTTATGTATTTTAATGACCACAGATATGTCAGAGTATTTAATTTAACTTCCCACTACATTAAAAATACAACAATATAATCTTTATCTTTAAATTGCACAGTATTCCAGGAGTCAGTCAAACAACCTGCAGTAAATAATTTGGAGAAAACAGTCATGAAGGAGTAGGTGGAGGTGGGGTTAATTTTTGGTAGCCTTGGTGTTTTTAGTGCTCACTAGGGAGCTTGTTCTCTCTCAGCTCTTCCAAAAGCCAACACTGGGTGTTATTAAAGACACTACTAAAGAAGGTGAACTGCATGTGGCCCAACACAACTGCATGGGGCCCAATACAACACTTCTGTGTTTCCAAGTCATTAATAGCTCCTCTTCCTTCAAAAAAGACCCAGAAATACAACACTCTTGACAGCTAGAATCCCCCAATCTTGAGGTTAAACGTGTGCAGAGTGCTACTTCTGGAACTGGCTGTGTTAATGTGGCTACCCTGGAAGGAGAACCTCGTGAACCCCAACACCAGCTCCTGCTTCCAGGACATGAATTTCAGTCTCCGCATCCCATCGCCTTCCATTGTACAGACCTGTCAGCTTTTTCAGGGCCCTCCCATGTGAACAGGCTTACCTCACACCATGCTGTTCAGTTTCCACATTTAACGGTAAGATTGAGGAAAGATAAAAATATAACAGATGAGAAAATTAACAAAGAGAATGAAAAAAAGAAAATGAATGAAAGATAACAAAAAAAATTAAAATTAATGAAGCTCATAAGACAAAAGTTAATTTAAAATATTTCAGCAATTTTGTCAGCCAGATATTGGCACAGTTTCCTTTAGACCTGAGATCCTTACTTGTGGACAGCAGCAAAATTTTTAGGAACAGAGTCATGTTTTAGCAACTGAATACCTGCAATGAAACAGAGACCCAAAAGTACACTGAGGATTAAGCACTTGGAGTAAGAGGAATGCCCAGTTCTTGTACATACAGATTTAATGACATTTAAAAACAAGTGATCCCCCATACACACGTGCCCAGTCAACAGATCCAAACTATGAGCTGAAAAATCTAGTTCTTTCAGACCAGACATACTATTGCTGACATTGAGGGACTTAGTAAGACTGCCGGTAAAGCAGTTTCTAGACTCATAAGGACTTAGTGAAACTCTTGTCAGTGTATCCAATTTCCATGATCTTCTTCCCAATTGATCCACAAAGCCTCACAAAACTGCTATCAGTTATTGTTAGAGATGTACAAAACTGGATGCAAGCCTCATGTTTCTCATGATTTCAACATTCAGATTCAAAATCTGATGCAACATTACAAGTGGAACTAAAAAAAAAAAAAAAAGATTTCTAAAATTATTGTCACTTAAACATACCTGCAGTAGTAAAAGGAATGTCATTTACATGAAGCTATGTAAGCAATTTATAAAGTCATTCATTCACCAAATTATGATTTTTTTAACATACGTAAATGAGTGTTCCAAACATATTCTCACAATTATCCCATAGCTTGCTTTGATCATAGTGAAACAAAATGTGGCAAGGTTTGTGTCCGGGGTATTTTTGGCCCAATGGAAAGAAGCCTGCTTCTCAGCCAATTTATCCCAAAATGGGAGGCTTTGTTTTCAGTTAGGTTTTAGCAGTTTAATGAGGTTTGCTTGGGTTTTAATTATAATTATTATTCTCTTTAAGCACAAAGAGTCTTACGGTATTGCAAGTGTTAACAATAGCAGACAAGATTTTAGCTTGGAGGAAGAAATAGAAAACCAGAGGAGGATTTAGGAAAAAATAAGGTGGGTATAACTTAACTTGAACTATTGAAAGAAGAATGTATTATTTCTACAGTTCTGTTACCAGCACTCACAAATCACTACCAGCTCTTTAAACAAAGAAATTACCTTCTAAAAAACAGAAAAGGCATAATTTTTTTTCCTAAAATTATTCACCAATATTTCAACAAGTTTATATACTGTATATAAAACAGAGATATGGACTAATATGCTGAACATTTGCAACATAAATGGAAGAGATGTATGCCAATATGAAATGCCAAGTGCTAGAAAATTAGTATTAAACTTTTTTCCTGTTAAATTCTGAAAAGTAAAGGTCTCTGCTTCCTGTGAAAACCATTTCATACAATTGCTTGTGGGTGCAGACTATTCAAGATGCCGTAAATAATCCCTGTGGTTCCAGTCAAGTAATAGCATGTCACCAACAGCAGAAGGGAAAAAAAAGTCTGGAGCATTGTTCACGAACAAGTGCCAACTAGGAGTGCTCTGGGAGTAAGGTACTTGGCATCTCCAATGACCAGGAATGAAGGAAGGTCGCAAATCAGGGTGAATTGATCCTAAAAGCCTAAACCAAAAGCAGAACTTCTATATTCTTTTAAAGAACCAGTCAGAACATATGACATGAACTATGGTAAAAGAGGAACAGCAGCGTTTGCTTTCCAGAGAGGACACAGAGGTGACTACGTGAACAGGGCAGAGATAAATTACAACTGTTTAACAAACTTAGTATTATTTTGAAAGTTTATAGCTTTAGCTCAAATTGGAATTGTAGTGATTCACATAATCCTGCTGCAATGATACAGGGTTTTAGCATTAATTTTTAATGCAATTAATCTGCTCTCTTTTATTATTATTTTTTTTTAAAGTTGTTTACTGTACATCTAAAGAGTTTTAGATGATACACTGCAGTGTTATGCATATATACTAGCAACCTTATTGCAGTAGGTTTACTAGCTTACAGGCAAAATAAGACTCAAGTAATGATATCATTTTCAAAGATGCACCAAAACAGAAACATTTTGCACTTCAGTGAACCTGCCAAAAAACAAGTAATGCTGAGCTGAAGGTTTCGTAAAGCCCAGAATTCCTTCTCTGTTCAAATCAATAACTACATACAACTGTGTTACAGCCTCTATTTTACTACTTTTCAAAAGTAAAAGTAATAATACTGGAAAGTAGGATGACTGAAGTCTGTAAAGCAACAGGTATCACCTATGGTTTTAAAGAAAAATTTCATTAAAATACATATCCCAAACAAACTGTATGTGTTCTGTGAAGAGGAGAAGAAAGAAACCCTCTACAGCTAACAATTACTGCACATCTGCAATAGCAAACTTGAGAAACACTAAACTACGAGATCACTTCCTCCTCTTCAAGTACATTATATACAAAGCATACAAGGTCTGAATTTATTCACACAACAAATACTTCCTGATATGTCTTCAGAAGGACCCCTGGGTCACCTAGAACACCCTTCAAACTAGTTCAGGAAAGACCGGTGGACTAAGTTACTGAAGTGTTTTATCTGGCGAACGCTTGAACACCCTGAAGAACGATGTCTCGCTGACCTCTCTTGCCAAGCACTCACATTGTCTAACTGACCTCCCTGTAAGAAAGCATTCCCTGTTTAGCTTCAGGTCATTACTTCCTGTCAAACCACCCATGATCACCTTAAATAATTTCTCTTGCTCCTTCTCTCAAGTTTCTTCTCAAGTATTTGTCATTTATATTCCCTTAGGTGGGCTGTATATAGTATATACCTGAGACTTGTCTTCATAGGTCATGCTCTCCTATCATTTTATCATTTTTGTCACCTCCCTTTGAACCGGTTTCCACGTATTCATGTCACTATGTAGTGTAGAGCCCTTAATGATAAAAGCAATGCATACGAATATACCTCTTCTTGCAACCAAAAAACCATATCCTTTGGCAGGTGAATTCTGGCTATCGCAAAGGAGGAGCCTTTTGAGTCTCAGTTCCTGTCTCTGGGCCTAAAAGACTAACAGAATAGCTGAAAGTAATGTACCTCCTTCCCAATTCTGAATTACTAGATTTTCTTCTTTTCTTTGTATATATTGCCTTGCAAGGAGATCACATAGTCTTCAAAATACAAAATCATTTTTGCTGTTACATGAATACCTGTTACAATTGAGACTGGTTTTACACATAAACTGAAAAATGGCACCAGGCCAAATGTGTCTGGGATTTTTGCAGATGGAGAAGGGAACATTTTTCTCAAAATGATTAAGGATGGACACACTTTCTTTAGATTAAGTTTGCTTTAATCCCAAATTGACCTTCTAATGCAAAACCTAGGGTAGCTAACATTTTATAAATGCATTTACCTTCTGTTTTCTGAAGAAAGGTTGATTCCATGTTTATACCTATACGATTGAAAAGAGTTTTTTCCCCCCTCTCTCTCTATTCTTACAGTCAGAGCAGTTTTATAGCACAATAAACCTTGAAAACTTATGAAATACCAGTACTTTCTGCTGCAGTAAGTTTGACATGTGACAACAAGCGGGCATTGAGGATGCTAAGCCAGTAAAGTGAAAATGATGTCTAAATAAAAATTAAAGAAATAATCCTAAACATTAGTTGTTCTAGGATTTAGAAAGTTTTTCATATATGAAAATATCAATTCATGTCAGAGTCCCCTAACTCTGTGCATCCAAAGTCAGATGAGATCTCTCTGGCCCGCTCAAGAGATAAGCAAGGCTGAAATTTGGATCCATATTTTTAGCAGGAAAAATGTATCACTTACAATATTGAAACAGGCAAAATAAATCTTGTTCCAGCTTCCAATGGCTGATGGCTATGACTTGTGCTAAGAAAAATTTGTTAAAACCGTTCATATAAGGATTCATAATCAAGACACTATCAAAGGTCTCTTATTTTTGTTCTGCATTCCACAGGAGGGTTTGTGTGCAACATCTGGTTTTTATGAAGATACGTTATTAGGCAATAGTCTTTAATAAGATCTAGTAGAAGTTTTTCAGATGTTTTTACTCTGCTACAAAATATCAACTCAGCAAAACTGAAAATCTTAGTAATGAACCTTTTTTTCACATGGAATTTTCCATTTCCAGAAATTTATGGAAACAAAGCTTTAAATCCAATTTCTTTTTGTTCTGAAGTTCTTATTTGTAACTTGCAGTAAAACAGAAAAGATGAAAATGAATATACCCAAAATTTTAAAAAGTCTTTGAATTTTCTTCTCAGATTACTACTGATATTTTTTGAGACACCTAGAATTTTTTCCCCAAAACTGAAAAAGAAAATTGTTTCAAAACCTCAAACAACTTCCAAGGTGCCGAGCCAGACTGGTAACAATACTAGTCAATATGTAGGTATATAGTACCTATAGCATGAAATATTTACTAACTCTAGAAATATGTAAGCCCAAAGGCACTTACTGCTGCATGTTGTCAATTATGTATTTCTGTAAATTATGTAGGAATATGTACTTAATTTAAGTTGAAAGTTGTTATCCTAGAGTGTGTGAAATTGTGCTGTAGGTAATTAGTTGCACTTACTGACTGAGATATTGAGGAATCACAGTTATCGTAACTCTCCACAAAATGTAAACCCAGCCTCCGTTAGAGAAAAAGTCTTCCATGCATCGTGCACCTTGTATCTCAAGCCTTTTGAGAGTCCCTTTCTAAGATTTAAATTTTCTTTTATAAAGCTTTACTGA
This sequence comes from Cariama cristata, assembly GCF_000690535.1. Classification (NCBI taxonomy): domain Eukaryota; kingdom Metazoa; phylum Chordata; class Aves; order Cariamiformes; family Cariamidae; genus Cariama; species Cariama cristata. The sequence goes on from NW_009617044.1 coordinate 35,876, forward strand.
ATCAATCATGATTCAATATAGGAAGATTGCCAAATAAATTACTTTTCATTTGTGCCCACAGTTAAACTCCTGTAGGGATCTGGAAATATATCAAGATCATTAGCCTTAATGCCTATAATACACATCGCTTTAAGGTGAAGTGAGTAGTAAAACAGTTTAATACATTAGCCCCTACACTCGAGAGACCTGCAGGGTCCTGACAGTGCACACATCTAACTCTCAGGAACATTTGTGCACTGAAGGGAGACAGATTTTCTACTCAGCGTGGGGCTGAATAAAACACTCATCTTGATTTCTTTTTAATAGCTGGTTTGGATACTTTGTTAGGATTTACTGGAAAACTAAGCAACGTGTATTTTTGTTGGAGACCTATATGAAGCAAGTAAAACCACTGACAGAGCTGCATATAGCTTACTACACTTTGAGGACAAGTACTCCCTCATTCCTCTACTGAAAATCCCTGTATATGCACAAACACAAGCAGAATTTGTCCCCATACTTAGTCTTTCCCAAGCTACCCATTTGCCTCATTTGTTCATGATAAAATTTACCCCATTAATTCAAAAATCACCGATGAACACAAATGTGGAGAACTTATGCTGACACGATAAAAAAACTTAATGAGCTAATTTAAGTTGATTTTTTTTTTAATTTAGCAGGCTTTGATGCAGCAAAACTGATAATTGGAAACAGGTCTCATCCACATTTTAATTTCTTGGTCAGTCTTATCCCTGGTTAGTTTAAAAAAAAAAACAAAACAAAAAAAAACACCACAAAAACAAAATCCTACTTCATTCCCAAATTCTTAGGTAATGAACACACGTAAACTTATAGTGAGGATACAGCTCTCATGCCCAACTCTGATATATAAAGGACTGTAAAAGAATTCATTATTTAATATTTAAAAAGTTGGATAAAACTAATTAATGCCAAAAATTAGCCCCCAGCATAATGTTAATTACAAGTTTGCCCAACAGCTACCTCCCTGTCCTAATTAGCCCCGTTGATTTCAAGAAACCATTAAGAAAAAAAGACAACCATATAATTCCTACTTCATACTTGATAAAAAACACTGTAATTCCGCTTTCAAACATCAATAACCTGCCCTTTTAACATGAATTTGGAGATTTCCACAGTAAAGATTACTTTCTCAGGCACATTATGTTTCATTTCTAACAGACTATAGTAGATTTTCTGGTCACTTGTCGACAGCAGTTGAAATCCAGGTCAAAAGTACTGGTATGGAAGACAACCAGAAAAAAAAAATTACCTCATAGAGCTGTATATTATATTGACAGTGCCCATCTGGCCCATGCTGTCCCATTTGCATTAACCACAAAGTATCCATTACATGGAGTACCTGATATTTCAGTTCTCTGGCACTAGAGACTGACAATCTTATTTGACACTTACTAATCAGCATTGTCAAAATCTACAGCTTCAGAAAACATGGCAAGGTATCACATAAGACATCATATATCTTCCTGAATTGTTGATAATAAAAACAACTGTGCACTGACCTCATTAATAAAAGTCTGGGCTCCCCGTGGGCTTAGGAGTAAGATAGCCCTTCGCAATGTGTCCCGATAGC
>NW_009617044.1:37477-140635 GCF_000690535.1 Cariama cristata
GGTTCAGCTCTTCTGTTTTCATGGTAGTGAAAAGGTTGGCAAAGACTCTGCTGATGTTCCTGTCCACTTTTTGTAATGATACATCAAGTCCCAGTCTTGAGGCCTGATCAAGAAATCCCTGCAGTCCACGTATATCTGTAACATAGGAGGGAGGAGGGGGGGGTGGGGGGGAAGAAAAAGAAAAAAACCACTGCATCAACCTTCGCCAATTAGGCAAGCATCACTAATCAGGTGGAAAAAGACTTTTTAAATTTTTTTTCCTGCAGTGCCATCAGAAGAAGAGTATTTCACACAGCCATATTCCACAGCTCCCGTTCACAGCCTACAGGGAAAATCCAACAATTACCTTTCCCTGAGGTCTCTGAATGACTCTTAGGAAGAGCCAATTGGTGTATTTGGGTGGCTGTGCATAGCTCCCCAGACCGTCAAGGCCACAGGGCTCAACACTGCACAAACAAAAAGAGAGTCCCACCCCAACAATATGACAGTTCAAATGCAGAAATCCAGGAATAGATGAATAAGCAGGGGGATAAATCACTCACCCTTAAACTTCCCTCTTTCTACCACAACCTCTCTTACATAAGATTATGCCTGCTTTTTCCAAGAAAAAATTACAAGTTCCAGAGTATACACAGCCCTCTTTTTGCCCCCCCTTTTTTTTCCCCTCTTCCTCTCCTATAAATAACCTACCTAACCAGAGGTTTACTTTTAACCTGTAAACCAATGAAACAGTACACAAAGACCCAAACTATTAGAATATATGATAGTGTAAAAAAATCGGCTTTCAGCAGGGGAAATCATGCAAACAAGCCCTTTCAAAACCTGTTCCTTTGAGCTCTGTCCCTCAACTTCAGGTTGATTGAAAAAATATATCTAACATGGAGGAATACAGCGTTTCATATCATGTTCATGCTGAAATCTGCTCATTCAAACAATACTCTGTCTTCATGACTCTCAGCATTTTTCTGTAATAAATGTCTGAGTTTTTATTTTGCAGTGAAATTTAGAGCAAGAAAAAAGTCAAAGTTTATATTAAGCCAGCTTGCTCTCAAAATTAACTGTGACCTGATCACAGCTGTACCACGTCGTTAGGTGCCTTTAATTTTAGATGAAATATGTATAACTCATCTTGAATAAGAAAGTATTTAACCCTCTTTTCTCACATTCATTTCTCACACTTTTATCATCAAATTTCAGCTCATAGGAGAAGCCAAATGGTATAAGTTAAGAGTACATTTATTGTTCCCATAATAAAACCCACTCTTCAGAAAACTTTACTATAACTGTAATGATCTCTGTGAACTAGATTGTAACACCCGGTGGGTTTTTTTAAAATCCTGCAACTAACCATCTTCTGATGAAATTCTAAGTATCAATACCACAGACACTGCTAAAGTCAGAGGATTGAAAACCAGTCTGATTCAAGTCAGTAGCATTTCTTGCTGCCCCATCTGAGTTGGCTCTTAGACCACCACCAATCTTGGTGTTGCATGGCCATGGAATATACACGTGAACTTCTTTTTTCTCCCCCTAAAAAATGTTGTATGAAACCTGATGCAAGTGACATCTTGCGAGGATACACCAGTTAAAGAACTTAGCTCATGTACAAGTGCAATATATCAGGGTCAAGGTCAACAAGGTAACTAGCAAACATTAGATCCAAAAGAAATGCACTAGAAGTTACCTTGAGTAGCTTCATACTTCTATCCAAACATGGGAATGCTTGCTTCAGAAAACAGCTGAATTACAGAGAAACATCAGAAAGGAATGGAAATTAAGCTAGGGATATGCCAACCACAGCAGACTACTGCCTATTTAAGTCGGGTTTAGTTGATATAATCCTCACTCCAGTCAACCCCACCATCAGCAAAGGGACACTCATGAGGGCTTTGCTGGTGACTTAGGCAAGTCTACAGCAGTTTTATCACACTGTCAAATACCTGCTAGACTTGCTTACTGTCTAAAATCCTGAGTTACTGAGGACAGGAAGGGGTTTTGTGGTTATGCAGAAAAATTCCTGCAAAATGCCAGAAGACTTAAGCACTTGTAGAACTGCTAAATATTGCAGCTGTGCTGAAATAATGACAGTGACAAACAACTATTGTTTACAGGTTAAAGTATGTTATTAAAGTTGCCAAACTAAGTTTGGATTTTGCTAATTTAAATTCAGTAAACTAGCATTCGTTACTATACCTATGCTCACTTTATGGATCTGTGATATATGAAACACAAAGATTTTTCTTTTAATGATGTTTAGTCCTTCAAAATTACTGCAGTGCTTGACAGGCAGTAAGAAAATTCCCTTTTTTATAGTTTAGTAATGACTTGCCTTTTTGTGCAAGCATCTAAAGTTATCACTGCACAAAGAAAAGGTGTTTGCAGATTAACTGTGCTGATATTGCTCTAGGTTTTTTTGCCTTTATGTTTTCAGCTGACTTGCTGAACCACTGGTTAGAAATATTGCTGTAGACCAGTGCAAAATACTTGATGAACATGGTAAGACTATTTGGACTTGGAAGAGCATTTTGTATTCCCTTACAAATCTTACCCCCAAGGAAAACAGGCTATTTCCCAACTTGAAAAATGGAAATGATTCAGATTTTTCCAGCTTGAGAACAAAGTAAAATTTGAGATGGAAATGACTGTCCAAGCTCAAATGTACAAGCACAATCTGTCAGTTTTCACAGATAAAAGTGAAAGTGAATTTATTCAGTGCTGGCAATTAGAAAGACTGGTATGGTGACATGCCTGTTGCTACATGACACTGGGGAGGAGAAGGCTTGGTGGGAAATCAGAGGTGGAAGTGGGAATTGAAGAGCAGTGTTTTCAGAGGTGACCAACAATTTTAAGTGCCTATATAATGGGACCTTTTTTCACAAGTAATTATTTGCAACCATTGCCAGAAGGGTAGTCATTTCTTAAAATGTATCAGTATAAATATACAAACATATGCACATATGCAGGAGCATCTGTTTATAAATCATTATGAATTGGGTTCAGTTTTATTTTACCTGACATGTCACACAAGAAAGTGAGTTTGATCCCCTCATTTTTTTTATCCATTTAGTTGATCCCAAATCCATGCAACATAAAAGAAAAATTGGGCTTTGTTTCCTCGCAGCTCAAACAGAAATATTCACAGAAACAGTTATGAATTTCTTTCCACTTCCCATAATTTAGGACATTTAATCCTTCATTTTCTTCAACAATAAAGGGAGTCATATAAAATTCACATAGAACTTAATAAAAATAAAGGATTCTATAAATGCTTTTGTCTGTTAAAACACGTGCTCTCTGTCTGTTGTAGTCTTAACAGTGACTATTAAAAAGTTCAGATTCTAACGTTAAAGAGTTATCCTGAGCTATTACTTATAAAATAATTCCTTGTGCCCATTTATTTCGTACTTTATAGGAAAAGTATAGCAATCCAAACTCAGTCACAAACACTTCTGTCTAGAACATCTGGCGAATGAAAGACCAATTTATTGTAACTACACAACCTACAGCTATCTCTGCCTTCAGTTTTCCAAGTAGTTACTCTTACTCTGGGTGTAGCCTACATTCAACCATAAAAATCATAGAGTACTCTCTTAATTATCCAGTTGCCCACCTGATTTGTGCATGCTCAACATGCAGAATTTCAGAGACAATATTTGAAAATTTCTTGTCAGAGAACATCAGGTTTTTGAAGATGATGCAACATCTGCACTCCAGAAGGAAAATGACACTGTACAAAATGCACTCAGGTGAGCATTTCTCATAAAAGTGATCTGTAAAACCATATAATAATTGAATATGTTTACAATACTCTAGTGTCAACCACAATCATGCAAAATTAGCAGGTTGGAATTGGAACTAACTCACTAGAGCATCATAACAAAAACAAACTTCTTATGAACTCTGTGTCTCTTCTCTTACATCTAACCGGAGAGAGAATGTCTGTGGTCAAGAGCCTTCTTCCTAACTCTGACAAATATACTGTATGTTCAGGTCTGACAACAGAACAAGACAATTTCAGAGATAACTATTACAAGGAGGGAAGGAAAGCCTTGATGGACTGCTAAGATATGAATTCTGTCACTGCAACTACAAGACTAATGTTTGCCATAAATAAAGGGCTTTATTGTACTATAAGGAATAACAGAATGTGTTGTTTCCTACTGGAGGTTAGGCTGGTCATTGCACTGGTTGACTGGAACATAAACATAAGAGTACTAAATGTGGCATTAGCTACCTATATGTAAAGCTTCTTTTTATCTATAAAGTAATTAATTTTTATTATATTATGTCTAAACTTGTTTATATAAAAAAGTTCATAGAATCTACCATAGCATTCATATTTCATAAACTTAGAGGATCTGATTGTTGGCCTTGACACAAGCAGCTTTAAGCTGTTATTTTTGTGTGAAACAGCTGTATGGTTGGGCACAGCTGGCCTTTTAAGGATGGCTCATTGTCAAAAGGAATTTCCAGGAGGTACAGAGCATTATATTGTCTTTTCAACACCAGTTCCTAACCCCACTTGACAGAAACGGAGGCAGCACATAGCCAGGAAACATTTTACTTTAGGTAGAAAATAGCTGGAAGCAAACTGAAGTACCAAGCTGGAGCTGAAGGCAAGGCTAAGGAAGCTCCAAGAAATAATTTCACACCTTTTCATTCTTATCCATAACCAAGAATATTCTGGGAGGACTGAAGTATCGTCACCAAGCTCTATTTTCCTATGACCTATACCAATCCTTTCACTTGTATATTTATAAGAGGGAAAAGTAAATAAGTGTGAAAAACAATGAGATTAGGCAGGAAATGCTGAGCTTCTGAGTTCTCTCATTTGCTGATTGTAGGCTCTACATTTTACACTTTTTTTTTTTCAAGTGTTAGTTTTATTTGAGAGTTATTTTGGTGATATATTTAAAGTAGTGAGAATAGTGTTAAGGAGACTTGGACAGTTTAATTACTTTGGTATTTATACACTTTTTAAAAAATATTCACCTTTTCCAACATTGTAGGAACACTATCAAGACATTCTTCTGTATACCTAAGGTCCAAGAGAAAAATATTAATTCTTACCTTTAATACAAGGATACTCTGCATTATTGTAGATTTGTCTCTCTCGACTGCAAATCAGACTGAATACTTCCCACTTATTATTTCATTTCTTAAGACAGAATAAAATACACACTGTAGGATTCACTGATTTGGAAGATAATCTATAAGCACTCTGAAACAGGTTTCCTAAACCACTTCAGTTTCATGGATTTCATTTATTTTATTTTACAATGGCTGGTTCCCCTCATTTTTGCAACTGCAAATTGTTTACTTAAGAAATAAGGGATAAGACTGGTGTAAGAAAGAGAGATGCACATCCTGATGATTAGCCTCCTGCTGCATTGTAAGCTTTCTGAATGAATGATTTTGAATACCATCTTTGGGTCCTTGCTACAGATAATAACCTACTTGAAGGATTTGAATATACTCTAGTATTTCAGAAAACTGAAAGTGGACATATTTCAGAAGTAGCTCCTAAGTTAAAAAATTCTCTTCCTTCAAACAATAGAGGGAAGATTACTATTTATGCTTCAAAAAGGGAATAATTTTGTCTAAATCATCTAGAAGAGTTGGACTTCTAGCAGGCACTGAAATTTTCAACCTAATACACTCACAGTATGATTTTAACTGGTCAAATAGAGGGATTAGACCAGAAAGTACAATAACGAAGTCTGTTACAATAGATATGACTACATTAATGCTGGAATGTAAGTGCTCTTTGGATACCAGTGCAAGTGTGAAATGATATTAGTAAGGTAAATTTTGTACTTTCATAATTTTTTTTTCTCCGTTCTTACAAGCTTTCTCCAAGTAACATCTCTCTCCACCTGCCACATTTCCTCATGTGACTCTGCCTGCCATATTCCCACAACCAGTGCTAAGATAATTGCTATCAGCCAGATAATTTTTCTACAAACATTAGAACTCACAATTTTAAAACAATGTCTGTGATTTAGTCACCTCATTCGTGATGAAGTTTCACTTCAAAAACCTACTGCTAAAAAAATCTTTACCTTCTTGCATGCTTTTAGATACACTGGAGCTCACAGTAACACCTCTGCAGTTATATTCCATTTTCTTTTCTTTTTTTTTTAAAGAAATTAAGGAAGTCAGTAAGTAGGCAATAGTTACTACAGCAAGTACATGTAACTGCAAGTGAAATAAATCCATTAAGTTGGATCTTTTTATTATTCAGCTTATATAAGAACAGCTGTACCAGAGGAGACCAGAGAAGAAGTTCTGCCAAGCTCCATAACCTCTGATAAACAGAGCATAAAACAGGAGCAATCTTGGAGTAATACTTCCCTTTAGCATTCTTCCAAGAATTCACAGTTTGCAGTGCAGGGAATTCCTCAGGCAGGTGTGGCTTCTAGGGATTTCCATGCACTACACAGGCGTACCACTGCATTGTAACCCTCAATGTCTTTCTCCTCCATAGAACAGTAGTTTCCCTTTAAGCCCACGTGAACTATGAGCCTCTGGATCAGTTCACCTTCAACACGTTAACCTGGGAATTTTCAGGACCCCACTGGACTCTCCCCTTTCCCATTTTTACACCTTTCTCTCCTGGATAGTTCTACTATCCTAGATCAAACACAAAGCAGTGTACCAGCACCTGCACCACCTGACCAACCAGGCACTACATAATGCCATCCAGACCTAGAAGCTGCATAGCCCCTTCTCAAAGAGATGAGAGAAAAGCAAGAAATCAGAGGTTTCTGGAAAGAATAAAGCAGGTTATCAGAAATGTAATCTTTGAAAAATACAGAGAACATTGATTTGCTATTTAAATCTAGATCACAGGCTGACATTTGATCACCTCTCCATAGAAACTGAAAATCTTACCATGTGTGTTTTCATACAAGCATCAGGATTAATCAAATGCAAAGGTCTACTCAGAACCCCTTGTGATATCAAAGGCTGAAGCCTGCATAATGACTGCAGAAATTTTTTATTGGGCATTTATACTGCCTGCATCGATTTTGTTATCAGGCTTTTAAGTATGAAAAGCACTTTGAATAGAGACAAATCACAGATATTGGCGATTTTCACTCCCAAACAGATGGGAAAGAGACAGAACACATCATAAAGGTAGCTGTGTTGCGTGCACAAACAGATGTTTTCAGATTTGACTTGCCATTGAAGGAATACATCACTATTAAAAATATTTGAAAGTTACTCTGCAAGACTGATGCTTCATACCTGGAAGAGCTGATCCAATCTGAAGGTAACTGGAGCTTCCCAGGAGGCCCAGAAGCATAAAAGCCTTTTAAAGGCTACAGCAGCCCTTTCACATTTAGCATGAAAGGTCAGCTACAGGTCTCTCATGCTGGATGTTAACACTTAGCATTCAAAAGCACAAGGGAAACCACCTCAGGGAATTCATTACTGTTGGAAAAAAATGTGGACATATGCTCCAATTGATGCAAAAAGGGAATTCACTGAAGAACTTGCATTTCCATTCAAATCATCCATTTAATTCTTCCAAGTGCAGTAATTGCCAACTGTTTGCCCAATGGTAAACCACTCAAATGAGCTGTAATAGCTTCCCATCTCACTACTGCTGTTAATCCATTAAAATACTTTTAAAGACTCTATGTAGTGTTATTGCTGTTTTTTAGAAGGCAAAAATAGATGTATTGACAGAAACTATGCTTTTGCTGATATATATCCTAAGTTTAAAGAAAATATTTATTTCACCTAAAGTAATTTTAATTACTGCATTAAATTACTGGGCTTAATATTTGCTATTGCTGAGTACAAGCAATTCTAAACATCCACCCACCAGTATATTGGGAAAATATATCTTTCTTCTTTTGGAGGGCTGAGATGCACCTTCCTGAAGCCATATTATTTTACATGATCATCTGAATTAATAGCTTCCTTTTAGGTGGTTGGGATCGTAAGCCTATCTGCTTTAACACAAATGCAGTTGTTACTGCTAAAAAGCTGCTACTGTATTGTAAGTTTGGTTATCGTACTTTGACACATGAGGTACATCCTTCATAAATAAGACCAGTAACCTTCAACTAGGGATAAGCAAATGCAAAAAAGCACATCCTGAAACAAACCAAATGTGCAAAGGGAATGCCTTAAACAGACAGGCAAAAGTGTCTCTTCTCAGAGAAAAAAAGAAGTCCCCTGAGAATTTGAGATTCATTCTGTATGTGTGTATATAGCTAAGGGTCCAGCAAAGAGAAGGTAGAAGCCCATTCTTTTGGTTTTAATGGATTGCAAAGTCTCCCTCTTGTTTAAATCAACTTTAAATACTGCACATTCCGATCTCAAGAGAGACTGCAATAAAACTACTGCAGATAAAGAAATTAAATTCCCCCTTGAGGAAAAGCTAGTTGCAGGAAGACCTTATTCTTTTATATGTGTAACAATAATTATTGCTTGCATTTATACAACACCTTTCAGCTAAGGATCTCAATGTACTTTATAAACACCTGTACACTATAATAAAGCATACACTATAAATACACATTACAGGAGCTATTTGCTGTTATACCTACTTAACTACACATCAGCAAATAATAATTCTTCCATTGAAGAAACTTTCTCTCATTAGATTATTTCTGTAGGTTCAAGTAAAATCAGGTGCCCTGGGCACACAAGTAGCAGAAAGGCTGTCAGAGCTGCCAGTTATCATGTTGTTGGCACCATCTAGGGATGGAATCTTCACTGAGGAAACACGAATTCTCTATAAGGTTATTTCTCAACCAGTCTCAGATTTCAGATAACCAAGTCCCTGCTGATGCTAATTTTGTACTATCTCCAGTCTTCTACACTGAGAAATCCAGATGTCACTGCCAGAGTTTTGCTCCATTGCTCACTTTTCAGAGCATTTGGTACAAAGTGGTACAAGGGCACTGAATCCACACCTTGTCTTGTGCTTTATCACCGTTAGTACAGCTCACTTTGACAGAGTCAGCACCAAGCGGCCATTACCAGTAAGGCTCTGTGTCACCACACCATATGCACCATACGGTCGCCAGCTCACATGGAGCCTGAGCATGGCACTGAGCTTCACAGAGCTCATCTGCCCTGACAAGCCCATCCTGAGCTACTTGGCCAATATTTGGTCACACACTGGCAAGCTAAGGACAACAGTGTGCATATTTTTAGCTCCGAATCCAGGAAGAACGACCCTTTGGCCAATCTATTTTACTTGAGTGATGTCCATCAGGCTGTAACAAGGATGGTGGTATCAGAAGTTTAATTTTCTTGGCTAGCTGTTGAACTCACACAGTGCATTTTCATATAGACACTGAATTCAGAAAAATTAGGTATCCTTCTTTAATTTCCTACTTTTTTAAAAGCCCATGTTTGCAATTCATCCTCCATAAAACTCTGCACAGAAATGCAAAAGGGTACAAAAATCAATTATAGTCTCCTCTGTTCTCCAGTGTTTTCTGTTAAAAGCAAGATGAGAAGGATCCCTACTGAGATAACAAATCTCTTGGCAGGAGCGGGAGGAAGTTGAAAACAAAAATGAAGTTCACGTCACATATAATGACCATCAATTAGTCCCTCTTGCAGGAATATGCCGATAACAAACAAACAGGAAAAAAATCAATTGCCAATTATTCATTTGCGTTATGACAACTACTTTCAGTACAATGGCAAATACAAGTAGTCCATTCTCTAACAACACAATCCTGATCCAAGAGGGGAAAAAAGGCAAACAAAAAAAAGAAACATGCTAGAGAATAAAAACTCGAATTTGCTTATACTTTGTCATCAACTAAAACCTCCTCAGGCATCCCTCAGTTAGCTCCATGCTTTTGGAACATAATATGTAATGATTACTGAAAAAAACAACTGGTAACGCTGAGGTGGTACACTATGCCAAGATCAGTGTCAAAAGATTCTCAACTATTCCTGTTATAAACAAAAGTAATACATTTTAACAGACTGAAAAAGGAGATGTTTTAGGCCTTAGTCTTGCAAATATTGAAGCTTGTATTTAGCTTTGTGTGAGGAAACTCAATGCCAAGTCTCCTCCCACGTATGAAATCTCTCAATATATGAGTAAGTGTTCACATAACTACTACACACTGTGATTTATTCCTATGACGATAATCAAGATAAACACGTAGAATGCACTTCCACCTTCCCAGATGTGAAGCCCTTCTTTCTTAAAACAGCAATAAAAACAGCAAAATACTTCCCACCTTTTTAACCAATCCTCCTGTGCAACTCTCCTCTCCAAACTGCAGCCCTGATATTTTAACGCTTGTGCCCATGACTGAATATGTGGCCTTTGTGAAGTCATGGTAAACTTGCTCTTGACAAGCATGCGTATGATTTGTTTCATATGTGCCCAGACGCAAGAGCAATTACCAGGTTTCACTGAAGCACTCCATTTGAAAATTAACAACCATCTGTAACAATAGCTTTTCTTTTTCTCTTTACTATATTTCTATTGAGCAACAGCAAAGAGAAATATTTACAGCCTTAGGATTATAGTGTTTCCTCATTAAACACTCAGCTATAGAAAAGGATAATGGGAAAATGGGAGCATAATGCTACATAGACTTTCCTGACTCTATTAGTGTGTCCCACACAAATTTATTTAAAATACCTTTATTTGAATAAAAGCAGTCAAATATAGTAAGAGTCATTTGTTTACTAGTCAAAATCATCCCCAGTTTGGCATCAGAGTAAATCTCAAAAAAATTCCAATCGCAATTAACTAGAAAGTTATGTTAAAATCTACACTCAGAGATACCAAAGTCCTTGGATGAAAGAAACAAAACCTCATATTCAAAAGCAAGAAGTATTCAGGTTCTCAGTTTCCTTTGGTGACAGTAGGTGGTTTTATCTGCATGTTTATAAAATTAGAGGTTATCATAGCATCTCCTTTACATGTATTTATGAGTAAATGAAACAAGAGAGCCATATGCCTCGGTAAATTAAATTGGAATATAACTGTGGGACTCGGAGACAAAGCTTCAGTGCAACTCCTCCAAAATCTGACAAGATTTCATCTACTGATTACAGCCATTAATATGAAGGCCAGTTAGGAAGTCCAATATACCCCTAAGGTTAACATTTGAATGAGAGGTCTATTTTTTTCCCCCCTAATTAACTTAATTCCTTGGCTAATGTCTCCTGATTTACTGGAAAGGAATTAGGGAATTCTGAATGTCACTGGGAAAAATTCTATCATTAGAAAAGGTTGTGAAGAACATCTCTGGCCAAGAAGCACCATGCTGGTACTGGTATCTTTGGTGGGTGCTGGCAGATCTGCACACCTCAACAGAGTTCACAGAAGCAGACACTGTGCTAATTTCAGTTACTTTAAATAAAGCAATGGCTTGGAAGAGGACAAGATGTTGCGCCAGGAAGGACAGGACATGTTACTGCCAGGCATCTAAAAATCCATCAGTCAGGTAAAGACAAGATTTTAACGTAATTACTGATTTCTCATTTTTCTGTTCTTGTGGAATAGCTGGAGAGGGGAAAACAGAATCCTCTCCTTTAGAAAAGATTACATTACTACAGTTCAGTGAAAGGAAAATATAAAAGATTAAAAATATAACTAGTAAATGCACATTACTTCTGCATATTCCAATTCCCAAGAAAAAACTAAATCTGCTGAGTTCATGAGAACAATTTAACCATGTGACATTTTAGTATAAAGGTGTGGAAAGTCTATTTGAACTCTAGATGAACCAGCTGCAGGTTTTCAGAGTAACATACAGAGTTTTGATTTTTCTCTTTGTCTTTTATTCTACTCCTCAATCCAGGTAGAATCAATCCCAGGTTTTTATTTCTGGGACACAACACATCAAGCTCTACCTCTTTATATCTTTAAGATAACTTCCACGTACTGTAATTAATCATAAAACCAGATAAAGACTAACATTTCTCATTCTACTAGCTCATTCATGCACCAAGTATAGCTAATGCCTCTCAGTTGTCTTAAAGTTTGAGTTTAATTGTTGTGATAATCACAGTGCTTTGATGCTACATAATATGTTCAAGCACTTCTGTGTCTGAAATGTATTTGGTTAATATAAATACTAACTCTGTGGAGTGGGGCAAGGTGAGAGACTGCTTGTCAGGAGAATGTGACAAGACCACTTAAGAATGCCAGTCGGAAATCTTTGGAATAACACTGAGTGATTTTCTTCAGCTTAGACCTCTCTGTTATTTTACCGTCTCAATCTCTTCATTTTAGCAAAAATGAGGTTAATTCCAGTTCAGCTATTTCTTCAAATCTCTTCTTTCACTGATATAATCATTCTTCTCACTACCATGAGGTTACTCTTGGTCACTGACTACATTAACAGATTTCATCTGCACCTTCTTCCTTCTCACCCTTAATATTTATTTAGATGCATCTCCTGACACATAGTTACAATGACTTCTACAGCAGCTCAGACAATATAGCTGTAAAACTTCAGGGAATGAAACGGCCGTGTAAACTGCTGGAAACACCCTTATTTCAAAACCTTCTGGCAAGAGGTTGCAGATACAGTTTCACACTTCATTTCTTTTGACATGTCCCCAGAACCACTGCTGTGCATATCTAGTGACAGTATTTGAAACCTCACAGCCCAGTCACCTCCGAGGCACTACTACACTATCTACTGTTTGCATGAAAAAGATTATTTTTTTTTCCCCCTCTGAAAACAAGTATTCAGTGTTTGTATGAACACAGATCTTTTGCTCGAAAGAGTGGAATGAATGACCAGCAAAATGTGCTTTAACACCAGAAAAAGAGAGAGATGGAAGTTGGATGTTTTGAGACTTAGAAGGTCACAGATTACATTCTTCATACAGCAGGATCTATTTTTTTATGTAGAAAGATTCTAATACTAAAAATACCAGTTATTGCAGTTTCTAGTTATATTGTAATAGTATCCTGATTTATGCTTTCTTTTACTCCCTATTACCAAGTCTTCAAGTAAAAAAAAAAGACGACATTTTCCTGTTCTTTCTGCTCATGTATCTTCAATTTGCATACTCACATTCCCCTCCAATGTGGTAACTCCCATATCCTTTTTTATTTCATACAAATACAATGGGATCATATATACACACATGAGTTTATGTGTCTTATATTACATTCATTGAAACATACAATTTAAATTTAGTTTTAAAGAGTGAAATAGTTCCCTACTCTCTTCTTATAGAGCAGTCATTCATTTCCATCTGAAGCAATCAGTGATTGATTTATTGATTCTATAATGTTGAGAGGTTTACCTATGTGTATATAAATACTCTTACTTTCCCAGCCCCAACTAGGAAAAGCTCTATGAAAAACATGAGTATCTGTTTAAATGTCTGTAGTATGACGGGCAGGGAGGGTTAATAGGAGTCCATTGTTAAAGCAATAAATAACAAGCAATAAAAATATTTCTCTTGAGCAATCATGGTATAATTTAAGTGCAGAAGCCAAAGGAGGAATATTAGAATGAACATAGACTAGTTAATTGAGGATAAACATACCAGGAAAAAAAAGAAGACTTCTTGAACTTTGCAGTATGCTGATAACAACCTGAGGAGACAGTGAGTAAAAAAACCTACTTAGAAGAGAGGAGAATGAATCATCTGAAATTTGCTGTGGATTTAATGAAGTACATAGTCCCATGGGCTAAAGAAATGTGAAGAAAGATAGCAAGGTTGACTGTGAAAATGAAAGAATTGGACACTGAATAGTGCCATGGGAATATTGAGGCAAATTCTTTAAGCAACTGCTAAAGAATAGAAAGAAAAAAAAACATGACAAACTCAAGTGTATCCTCAAGCCTGTTACTTCATTTACATTTTTTACCTGGTTCTGAAGAAAGAAAAACCCAAACCAGAACAAACCTCCCACAAATCAAAAATGATTGAGAATAGTCCAAATGAACAGCCAAAACATCACAGCATCTCTTTCAAGCCTAGATTCTGGCAAAGCGGAAAGGACCTTTCCATTAGCCAAAAAAAAAAAAAGAAAAAAAAAAAAAAGAAAAAAAAAAGAAGTAAAAACACCCTGCAATTTTATCTCCCTGCAAATAGTCATTGTGTTAGGGAAATAACCGCTTTCGTAATAATGTCTGTTCTGTATTCAAACCATTGGATTCCTTCTCTCAGAGGCCAAGAGACATATTGCTTTAAGCTCTTACTCAGAAATCAGGCATCAGCTACACTGTGCAAGATTTCAGACAGTGCGCAGTTATGCAGGACAAGCACCCACCAACGTCAATGATCTTACTCATAAAACCTGTTAAATTACACCTTCAGAAAACTCTGCTCTCTGTGCTGCCATCTCCCTGTTGCCACACAGAAGCCAGCTTCTCCGCCTCCTCTCTCCTGTCCTAAACAAGGCCAGAGGTCCCCTTCTCACTGTGCCTGTCCCTGCTATACCTGTGAATCATGTGCTCTCTCCCAAAGAGGAGACAGTAAACAGAGCGCAACTCCCATCCTCCGAGAATGCCACTGCTTGCTTTTGCTCAGATATCCTGTTTTCCTAGTCTTCCAAAAGAGCAGCTGGGAAAAGGTGTCACAAAGGAGGGTACTTCCAGTAAATCATCATTTTAAAATAAATAAATAAATTAAAGGTAAAGAATTCTTTCTAAATCATGTTTGAAAACTTCAAATTGAAAAGGATTTCAGCAGTTACTATTTTGGCCAATCTTTACTGCATTACATTAATTCTGATGGAGGGACTCATGCAGTCTTGAGGAGTTCCTTCCTTCAGCAGCAGTGTGAGCAGGAAATACCAAGCAGGCTCAGAGATGTGACATTACTTCAGTCCACGGCATGAGGAAAGCAGCTACTTCAACACTGCTGAGCAGTTCTACTAGTGCCCACTCTTCAAAGGAAATGTTAAAAACTCAGCACAGATCTACAGAAATTACTGAGTCTGGGAAGCGTGCTCTGTAGCAAGAGACTGAAGACCTTCAGTCTGCTCTGTCTATAGAAAAGAGGGTTAAGTCTAATGAAAAATTAAATAAAGATAAAACCTGAGAGACAACTCTTTCAGTGAGTAGAAAAACAGCAGAGGGAGGTCTGATAGCCAGCGTCTAAACCAAAACATTCAGAAAATAAATAAAACGCATTTCTTAAACTAGTGGAAAAAAACTGAACTCATTAGAGCCATTTCCTTTGGGATGTGGTAGGTCAGATTAAATGCTTACAAGCCCCCATGAGAGAGTTTTCTAAAAGATATGCAATAGCTGAAAAACTAATAAGCTGAATTTAAAAACAAAAATGTTCTATGGCTTGTATTACATAATGAGTCAAAATATCCTGGGCTTAAACTTTTGACTCTTTGAATTTAATGAACATTTGTGAAGTTCTGAAAAAATACTTGCAAAGGTAACAAAGCAACAGCTTAAACCTGAAAATAAACCTCAGCAGAAAACCAAGTACATTCTCAGCAGTGCTGCATCATTGTGAGGAGGTGACTGCATGAGTATGGGGAAGTACACAGAAGGTTTCATGGAAATTTCCATCTCATCTGCGTGAGGGTTTCATACAAATTCACCACAGAAGTCAAAAAACAAAGGTTACATGCTGAATAACCCAAAACTGAGAAGAAAGCAAAGGGAACTATCAGTTGCGCTTGTATCACAGTCTGTATGATTAGACAATATCATGACTCTAGAAAGGTTCTATCCCAAGGAAAGAAAACTAAGTTGTACAGTCTTATCTTCTTAACTCCTCCCTCACTCTGAAATCTGCCTTTTCTGATATTTAAAATAATACATTTTTTTAAATAATCAGTAGAAAAACTCAGATGCTCTGAAAACGCCATGCTAAAAACATTTCTTAAAAATATCTACATTTGTATTCAGACAATATCCCACAAAAAACTGTATTACATGGTTTGAATTACACAAATCATACCAAAACCAATTTACATAATTGTCAAAATTTGCATCTTACACATATTACAATGAAAATAAGTTTACAGAATAACTGTTCAAAAACTTTTCCTTGTTTCTCATTTTATAATTCACTACTGCAAATGAATTTTTGTGAAGTTTATCTGACAGTCTGATGCTTCATGTCTTAGTTTCTTTCCTTCCTTTTTCATTTTTTTATCCAACCTATCCCTTATTCCCATTGCAATAAATAGTCGCTTTGATTTACAATTCCCTTCAGCCAACTGAACAGGATTATATATGTATATATAAAAAACCTCAATGGAAGTTCATATTTTGTAGATTCTTTGTAAGACAAGGGTTTGAACTTTCTTTTTTTTTATTTATAATTGTGTTTACAATTTTAATGTGACATTGTAAGTGGAAAGATGAAAATAAGCTGCAAATATAGCCTTTAAAGATATAAGCAGTCATTTGTTGCAGTTTTCTACATGAATAACAGGACTAGAGTGTTAAAAGGACAAGTTATACCATGGAGATTTATAAACCAAGGTTGAACATCATTCTGCCTTTAGACAGATACTACTGCTTTCTCCTTCTTAAAGACTTTTCACAGGTCTATATACACACTCAGATGTCTGATGTCTCAGACTCATCAGGTGTCCAGCGCCTATTTCTAATGTAGCCTGCACTTCAACTAATTTGAATGTCTATTATTAGTTCTCTAATTAATATATTTCATCTAATGTGATTACTGTTATAAACAAAATGATCAAGCTCCTCTTAAAGTTGCCCAATTTCTTTCTAGCCTCTACTAAAAGCAACTGAAAGTCATGTTAGACTGAAAATTAAAATTACCATATCCTGCAGGTTCATTACATTTCTCTGATACAATTTTTACAGATTACACTACATGAAGAGTGATAACTTTGTACTTTTGCTTTCAATATGTGCATATAACTGATGGAAACTTAATAAAATTAGAATTTATCATTCTTCATGGCAGCAGTTATCAAATTTTAATGTCACTTCTTTCTTTTGTGTAATTCTCTGGACTCAACTGTCCCCATCCACTGGCCTCTACACCAGAGCACCCTCACTTTTACCCCATACTCACCTCTCAGTCATTCATCCCATGGAATCATTAATGGTCTATCATCTTCTCCCTCCCAAAAAGACTCTGCCCCCTGCTGTAAATGTCTCTAAAACAGAGTGTGGTCCACTTAGGGATTCAGTAAAACAGCAGGCAGAGCTCTACCAAGCACTGCAAGTCAGCCAGGGTCACCACTGCCCTGTAAGGGATTTGGCCAGGCAGGGAGCCAGAGAGTCCCAAAGCCCTTCCTAATTTGTGTTCTCACTCTTGCAGACTGGCTTACCCCAAAAGTTCCCTTGCTACAATTGACACTGTAACATATATTTCATTAACAGTGATGCCAGGATCCTTTCCGGTGTCTCCAGAGGCACTTCTCTGTGCAGTTCCTGTCAACTCCACATGAGCATTACTTTTCCCACACCTCCCAGAGCTGCTGCAGCAGGGGATGGCATGACAGAGGAGAGAGCAAGGGACCTACAAGACAGGGGATGGAGAGGAACCAGGGGGGTTTGTTCTGCAAAGGGTCCCCAAGACTGGAGCAGCACTGCCTTGTAGGGTAGGACCGGGCTGTAGTTCAGAACGTGAATGGTCAGCTCCTGAAGGTCCATTGTGCCTTTTCAGCAACATCAAACTCATGAAAAGGATTAAGAACTCATTATGATCAGGCCAGGATTATTCCCTACAAGAAGGAACTAAATCTAAAGAGGTTTTGGGGTGTTTTTAGTTTGACAGTAAATTTTCTTTTTATATACTGCTGCAGAGTTCAGAAGGTGACATTCCATAGCACACCTCCAAATTCCCCCATCACACTTGAGTGGTATGGTACCCCCTACCTCTCATGTGGACTCCAAGGCTCAGTGTGTGCAAGTTCTTAGCACAATATTCGCGTTCCCCTCCCCTGCCCCTCCACTTGCCTGACAGAGAGTAAGATCAGAAAAGACAGCTTGGTCTACCATTTCCAGATAGAGAAAGAAATAGACAAAACCAGCCCATTTGGATAGAGGTGGGATGTTTAGTTTATATAGAGAAAAATGCCAGCTCTCCATACAGGAGCAGGTGTTTTTTTTCCATGGTTTCCTGCTGCCTTGATCCTGAATAATCTGTAGCCAACCGTGTTTATCGGTCTGTGCTCATCAGGCTGACATGCCCTTCTCTGCAGGTGGTCATTCCAGCAAACACCAACTATTTTGGAAAGGCAGTAATATTAAGAAAGCACTGGCAAGGAGTCTTTTGGTACTAGCAGATTTTGATCATGACAATGGTTATTAAATCTGATACACTAGATGAATACATGCATTTTTATTACTTGTCTAATGAATTGTATTATCATGCATATAGATACTCAGGTTCTGATATTAACCTACCAAGTGCTTGGGCTATGGTGAAAGAGAGAAGGTAATTCTAGGTAAAAACTTTGAAAGTACTGGGCTACTCAAATGAATAGATCCATGATTTAAATTATAAGAACACTGAATCTGTTCATGACGTACAGGTAGGGTACCGGTAGAGTTGAATATTTCGGTCACCAGCCACAGCAAGTCTGGCAACCTAAAAATATAACCTGTATTGAAATGTGATTTATATCATTGGCAGTGACTAATTTTAATCAGTTTTAATAACTGCAGCATTAGAAAGTTAAATTCCTTATCTTTATTACCAATGTAAGTGGGCATGTGATTACTATATTCATAAAAAAACATGTCCTGAAGGACGTGAGACAGAAAACAAGAGGGAAGACATCTAGCCTCCATTTCAACATTATAAAATGTCTAAATGATGCAAAGTAAGGTAATCTGTAACTATGATTTTAGATATGTGATGCCCAGCTATTACTGGAAGGAAAACTAATGTTTTCAACAATCAAACATTTATTTTTATCTAAAAAAAAAAATAAAATCTTAATATCCAATATCCCAGGCAAATTTGAGTAAATATCTTGCCAATGCTCTTCATGGTTTTTTGTTATCAACCCATCCTGCACTGACTTCCTTGTGGAACAGGCACACAGAGGCCTAACTTGCACGTCATCCACCCAGTGATGCCCTCTTAGCAGTTGATGAGAGAGAATTCCTCCTCTGAGGAATTACAAATCCAAAGAGAAAGGACAAGTGAGGAAAGAAAAAACTAGAGTAGAATTATTTACTCTTCAGAGTTGCATTAGAAGTAAACCATAGGAGATCTTAGATACTTCCAATACTTAAGGTATTCACCTCTGGCTTCTGACAAGTCTCACAGGATCTTATTCACTGACACACTTAGAGGTCTGATGTTGCAAAGAGATGCCTTGTGACAACTTCAGAACTTTCTAATCTACTCCTCAGTAAAACAGTTAAGCAACTAGATACTTTTAACACTTTTCTAAAAGAAAATAATACTCGAATTCTGGATGTCTATGCCTCCATTCCCCATCTAAAGCATTAAGAGCATTTTTTCACATGGGTACCAGAAAGACAAAATGCTTTAAACTGGGTAAATTATCCAGATTCTACATTAACAGAAGTGGTACTCTCTTATTTTAAACAGATCATCAAGAAACACATCCAAAGTCTCAGAAACTCCTTGCATTCTACCTTCATTAAGACCCAAACATTTGAGATATACTTAATCCAAGCAATGGATAGCTTCGGCATATTTACTTGCCTTTCCCACTCTCTTCCCCTTCCCAGGCCAGAAGGGTTATTTGTAAGTGCAAACAACTTCACTGGAAGGTTGCTTGGTGGGCAAGACCTAAGAAAGAGCAGCAGTTGGCAAGGAGATTCACACATGGAAGGGGGAAAAAAAAAAAAAGTTTTTACAAAGTTGCTTGGCTCTTCATTTAGGAGTGAGGATGGGTCATTAGGAGACATGACCTGAATATTTTGGTTTTATTTTCCCAGGTTTCTGGATGGAGACTTGAGATGATGTTTATTAGTCAGGGATAGAAATACCAGACCTAGCCAGTACCATTAAAGATGAGAAAGAGAAGTTACATGAATAGTCACTTTTAGATATTGAAAGGAATACTCAAAGTCTATGTAAGTAGCTCTGACAGGGGGACAGACATTGACCCTCTTTCTTTGGGATTCAGAAGACAGGAGGCAGAGAAGAGTGAAAACCTCAATATGTTTTAGGATATTGCTGCGGTCTTCTGTAACAGAAGACAACCACATAAGGGAAAAGGCATACACATACACAGTTTTGTCTTCTCTGCCTTGTATACCAACTATATCTCCACATGGTCAATTTAAAAATTGGATATGTTTCTCCTTTTGTATGATGATGCATTATACAAAACATTTCAGATGTATCTGTGCTATTCTTGGGCTAGAGTGATATGCTGTGCTGTACCTGGAGATGTTTTAATATTGAGTGAAAGTAGTATTTTTCTGTTACAGAAAGGTTCTTATTTCAGATCTAATCTGGAACACCAGCAAGTGTTGCCATAAACTACTGTAAAGCAGAGTATGGGCTGCTACGAAGAAAGCTAACTCCATCCCAGCCAGACTCGTACAGCTGCACAAGTCATCGGCTGTGTTTCCCTGCTGGCAATGTTTGTTGTTGTTTCGCTCCCTGGCCTCTCTTAGAACAGACACAGAATTTTACCTAGGAATGGGTTCGCAACCCCACAGTACTAAGAGACGATCAAAATAGCACCATCAACTCAATTTTAAAACCAGATACTAGCTAGGTTTCAGTTAAGTTAAAATCTAACAATATAAAAATCTTTAATATCCAGGGACTGGATAGATTAAAACCACTTGCACTCTGTGACAAAATCTATTCCCATAAGTTGTTTACTGCCAGCATGAAGGAATTCAGTATCTATAGTGAGTGACTTATTAAAAATCTTACCAGCGATTCTTTTTAAAAATCGATTCTTGCTGATAATTTCAAAAAAACACTAATTAGAAAGCTATACTGGCAAAATAAAGCTAGTTTAATAGGATCTGGAAGAATCAATCACTATAATCATCTGCTGCCATAAACTCCATGGGAAGATTACAAATGTGATGCTTCAAAGGAGGGGAAAATTCTTTTAAAATATAATTTGAACTTTACTTCTGAAATATCATGACCATCATGATCCATCACCCACAGTCACTGCCCAGACTTACAATAAATCAAAGCTACGATTCAATGGTTTACAATCAATCATGTGAGAGCAAATGGTGGGAACAATAATGTCATGTCCAGAACATGCATTTCAGATTATACATGATAGAGTATGTTAGTAAATGGCAAACAAAAAGCTGAGAGTGAATGCACAGGACTCATAAAACCTTATACAACAACTAATTAAAGCAAACAAACTAAAAAAGAGAGAAAACCACCACAGAGATTCAGTTGAAGCAAAGCTACATTGCCTAAGGTGCATGGGAGAGAGTGATTATTTACACATTGGAAATTAAAAGCTTACTCAAAAGAGATGTCATATGCCACTCTATCAGAGGAAGTAAATGACCTTGGAAAAAGTTTAAGCTGTGACAGAGTTATTCAGGTAGAAAAATGACCAATTAGCAGAACATAATTAGGGGCTTTTGTTTTGCAAAAGCTCAGAAAGCGAGGGTTCTGGGGATGGAATTTACAGGGGAATCAACATATTTGCCCATTTTTCAACTTGTAAGAAAGATCCACTCCAGACTATTCATACTTACAAACAAGAAATTAGTGAAAAATCAACTCACTTCAGGTCTATATACAGCTTTAGTCCGAGAAAAACCTATCCCAAAAGAAAATCTCATTATGGATGACCAAAAAAATCCAGAAGTGTATAACATCATATTAAATAAATTGTTAAGCTATTCCAGACAGAGATTTTTTTTTTAATCACTATTTGTATATCTACAACCATCCATGTATCTTGCTACCGAAAGCATTCTGACAGTCTTAGTCGCTGTAAGAAATCAAATTTTTACTTCCTATTGCAGAGTTATCAAAGACAAGTTGCTCTGGTATAATACCTTATGCAAAGACTTTACCAGGATGGATCATTTTATACTTACACTTTTAAAAAATAAATCTAAATTAAATAATTGGAATAAATCTTCTTCACAGTCTGCTCATACAGTTCATGCAATCTATCTGAAGTCTCGTACTTCCATGCAATAAATTGTGAGAAACAAATCATGAAGCACCATTTCAGAGCAAAGTAGTATGTAGTCTAGTGTTCATTCACCATATAGGCTGAAATTTTAATACAGAAATTGCTTTCATTTCCTGTGAGGAATTAGAATGGCTTTTCTCCAGTAAACTATAGATGCTTATTAAACAAAGTTATGGTGAGAAACAGAAGATGAACATTTAAATTTACTGTCAAGAGTTTTCATTTTGATTACAGCAATTTCCACTTTAAAGGAAATGAAAATCCAGGAAAGCATTTAAAATTAATCCTTCCCTTCTGAAGTAGCACTAAAATTCAGTTAGGAGTGAAATATGATTATTTCATTTCAAATCTTGTCATCTAGAATAAAAAAAGATTCAATTGTGTATTTATTTGGCAGTAGCTCACCAGGCAGAGTAAGGTGTCAAAGTCCTTAACAGAGTTCTAAAATTCCAATTTCAGCTTTGCTGCTTTCCTTCATAAACTATAGATCAGTGATAATTATGGTGCCAGTCTAGTTGTTTTACCTTTTCTTTCTTCAAATTCTAAGTGAAATATCAGTGAGGAGTACTCTTATATTTTAAGGTAGAAAGCAGTTGCAAACCCTTTGTCTGCATAAAGGTCATCTTACTTCTTCCTTTTCTAATGCAAAATGAGACATTTGAGCACAGACAAAATACACAGTTAAACATAATGAGAAGGCTAAATGCCATTTCAAGTCTGTATCCAATTATGGCACACAATAAGCATTAATATTTATAGGAGTTCAGGGAATCCAACAAAACAACAACTTGAGCCTGAACCTCCCATCATCTTGGGAAAGCCTGTCCTGAAAAAATTGTGCTTACGACCGTAAGAAAACTTGTTATTGACTAGAATACGACTGTAAGAAAACTTGTTATCCAAAGTGATACATGCTCATAAAATTACTTTACGCAAATTGGTATGTTCTAATAAAACATTCTACTGCAGGCAAGCTTTAACATTTCTGACCTCCCCCAATAATCTGTCCTCCAGTGTCTTTCCCATGTAGTCTTTCCTTCATCCCCTCTTCTCTGGCTGAACCACAGAAGCAGAGGTCTATTCTCTTTCCTAGATACTTTAATATCTATGCACTGGGTCAGTCAAAACTTCCCTCTTGTTTTCTGTCTCACGTCCTTCAGGACGTTTTTTATGAATATAATAATCACATGCCCACTTACATTGGTAATAAAGATAAGGAATTTAACTTTCTAATGCTGCAGTTATTAAAACTGATTAAAATTAGTCACTGCCAATGATATAAATCACATGTCAATACAGTCAAAAAGTTGTTGCTCCTTTCTACATAACATTTTTACTGTCTGCTGTTTCCTTTCTGTCCTGTCAACACTGTGATATAGGCTCTTATTTTTGAGATTGAATGTTAGGAAAGCTCAAAAGAGTACACAACCAGCACACTTTTTTTAGTTGACGCAAAATGCTGATTATCTTCCTGCTAGATTGTTCAGACTGTATCACCCCTGTGAGAAAACTTTCAGCAACACAACTGACAGTCTATTAGTTCAAGCTCAGAGCAGTGTCTTTCCTCACACTGTTCTCTCTCCATTTTCCACTCTGCTCTTTTACAGATTACATGTTACCCTGAGCGTGCTTCACCAAAAACATCAATTTTATTCACCAACTTGCAAGTTCCTAACATCTACCCATCTGTACCTTTTGCTGGACTTTCAGGAACTTCAACTAGAATTTTATCCTATCAGGCTACAACTGACATGTTTTCTGACATAAGTCTTGCTTACAAAAAAGCCAGCACCTACCATGAAGTCTTTGAGAAATGCCATCCTCAATTACCGATGCAGATGTACATGAAACAAGAAAATGAATACATTTTCATGTATTTAATTTATTTATATCTATGCACACTTGCTCTCTCTCCCCACATTCTTATGTTACTTTAAAAAGTTCAAAAGAAAATCGGGTAAGTTACTAAATGCCCAGAAACTCAGCAGAAATTTGAAAGGAACAAAAGCTACTGTCACACCTAATGCCTAACGAGTCAGATTTCAGCTGCTGTCAACGGGTACCATTTCCCTTCCTACATGTAGCACCAAATAGGAAGATACCTGAACTATCTTGGACCCCAGAAATAGCCCAGCGCACTCCCCTTAGCTTTTGCCATTCTTGACAGTGCAAAGCTCACAATGGTTTTGCACGATAGTGTTTAGACCTGCCCTCAGCAAGGTGTAAACTCAATGATGCACTCAAGAGTGCAGTGAAGTTTGTGCAAAAGTGGCACAAAGTTTATTTAAGTAAACAAAGCTGCCTTAAAAACACCAAATAAAGTGGTTCCGTGAGATCCTAGCCTTTCAAAGCTTACACATACCCACTTTGGAAAATAACACAGCAATATGAAAAATAAAGTCCTCATTTTGAAAACTGTGGTGTACAGTATCAAAAAGATACCTCTCAGTTAAAGGGAAAAAAAAAAACCAAACCACCATCAAACAAAACTCAAAACCTTTAACCTCCCCTCAGTCAGATGCCATGATTCTTTCATTGTCTTTCCTATTTTACATGGAACAGGAGGGTGAACTGGACCACTTGAAAGACCTAACTATTGTCTGCTTTTTACCTTACTGATTTCGGCTCAGCATGCAATTTCAAGTGGATTGTTCCTGAAAATGACCCTATGTCGACAAACTACTAGAAGGAAATCTTTTCCCTAACAGCAGTATAATCAGTGTAGATACCACTAACACCGAGCAGCTCTGTTTTTTGGGTTGCTCTGTAGACAGCCACAATCCACAACAACCTCAACCTCAGCAAGTAATTAACTCCCTTCTTGCAAAATCAAATCCTGGACTATTGGCAATCTTAGTCCAGGAAGATTGCTACTGACATACTTGGCTCCATGTTTCATTTATACATTTAATTACTTAAGAACAAACATATGGGTTAATATTCAGAGCTCACCACTGATGTAAGCATTTTTAATAAGGCCTCTTAACAGTTGTTTTTATAAACGATTTCTCTTTAAAAGCTTTATTTATATGGAAAAGACTTGCATAGGCCAGGAACTCTGCAAGTAGCTAATGATTTGAACTGAAGCATT
This sequence comes from Cariama cristata, assembly GCF_000690535.1. Lineage (NCBI taxonomy): Eukaryota > Metazoa > Chordata > Aves > Cariamiformes > Cariamidae > Cariama > Cariama cristata. Next base: position 62,620 of record NW_009617044.1, read on the forward strand.
TATGCCATCCTTGTCACCATGGTATCCAGCACAAGCTCTGTTGGATGATTCCTTCCTAATTTGCTTATTTCAAGTATACTGGTCCAGCATTCATGGAGCAAACTCCTTTTGCTGGCTAAAACACATAATCCTGAAGATTTCAGTACTAGTTTGCAAGCACTTAGCTCCACAGTTTCCATTGATTTTAATGAGATTTGAACATTCAAAAATGTAGGCAGAGGTTTAAAAATTCGGGGCTAACAGCACATGTCGACCACATCAGCTCTTACTTCTGGCTGAAAAACAGCCCTTAAGTATGTAACAACTTCTTAATAATTCTAGAAACACCCATTCTAAAGTACATGGTCATCAAGATAAATATGACCATCCTAAAAGATTCAGTGAACAACAGTAACACAGATATAATTATATAAACCCTTCAGTACAACATGTTGCATGGGCTTCCTAAAGAAACCGTTTTACAACCTCCATCCTTTCCTCCCCATCATTCCACCAGCTCAGGCTCCACATTCTTCAACCTCTGACACTTCACAGGTGCAAACTAATGCTCCCTCAGCATAAGGCAGACACATAGAGACTAAATCAATCTTCTCTTTCTCCCTGTCTCTCTAAAATCAGGTCAGACCTAATAGAAAAATATCAGTTTTGCAGCACCTACAGTACTGAATTACTTTGCAGTGCCTTTGGAATGAGCAATATTGTTTCAAGAAGAGGGAGACAGTGTTATGAAGCTCTGCACATGGCTGCACATGCGCGGTCCTGACTCGATGCACTCCGCCTTCCCTGTGTCTGACTGCCATGCCTCTGACATGCAGCATGCAGGACAGGAGCTCAGAAGTATTCCTTCATCTTTATTATTTTTATATCCTGCCATTGTAATCAGGGAAGGCAGAAAAGCAAGAGAAAGGAAAAAAGGCAATACATGCAACTTCTGCCAGATTAATTTCTTTTTAGGCTGGTGAAGAGTTTAAAAAAAAATTAAACAAGCATGATTCATTTCCTATTATTCACTGTGAGATCCATTCAATTACTGTTCTAACAGTACATTGAAGCAAGGATAGCTCTCAGATGTAGCGAAAGGTCAGTCTGACCTCTGCTTCTAAACTCTGCCTAATACTTGTTTCCAGATCATTCTCTTCCAAATGCAACAGCAGAGAACACACACACATGTCCATAATGCAACCTTGCAGCTGAGGTTCTTAAAAAAAGAAATTATAAGAGTATTTGCATAGTACTTGCTGTTGGAAATAAATTTGATTTGAGGAGCTTGGCTCCAGATACAAAAAAACCTTTCCATTTTCCTAGCTTGCTTAAATACAACGGTTTGTTCCGGTCTGTTGTATACAAACTAATTACGCCTATGGGTAAGCACTAGCCTCAATAACATGCGATGGGACTTGTAGCATGGAGAACTAACAGAAGAAACAAACTAGCAAAATACACTGTGAAAGGGGAAAAAAAGCAATTTTATTTTCTAGTTCCCTCAGTCCTAGAATGAACATGCCTTGTGGTGCATCTTCCCAGATTGGGAAGGGGCAAGGAGGGAGAATTCTTTTGCAGCGAATCTTTCACATCAGTTTAGGTCAGAGGCTTAGGAGTCAACCTCTGAACAAACTGAGACAGACAGAAGTGTGGATAGAGAACCATCAAGATTATCTCTCAGAGGGTGGCAGAAGACAGATACATCAGAGCACCAAAAAAATGTACTTGCAATTTTGCAGTTGTCCTGGAAGCGCTCATATCTTCCTGTCTTAGGGCAGAGGGATGTACCACAAACAGAAAGGCCAAGTTGTTCTTCATCAGTGATGAACCAGCATAGAAATCTGCAGACAAAGACTGAACCGTGGAGATGAACACCATTTTACGTTGTGGACTTCAGTTTCTGAAGCCATTTCCAGCCCCTACCAGCACAGCCTCTGCTTTCTTTAGTGAGCCCCGTCTTTGCCTTGACTCCTGCCCCTCTGGAGCTTACTGGTCCCCCACCCTGCCTCTTAGTCCTGCTCCAGCTTATGTTTCCACTCTCTTTCACATCCCAACCCACCCCTGTCCCACGGCCCACTGAGACTCTCAAGCCGAAATAGAGAACTAAAACAGGTACCATTAGGTCAGTGTAAGTTGAACTTGCTTCTCAAGGAAAGAAACTGGTTGTGTTAGAATGAAGCCCCTATATAGCTCCAAACTTCCACAGTGCTAGTCATGTTTAATTTTGTAGGTTCATTAGGTAGCCCACTTGGTATTTAATTTCATCTATATATATTTGATTAAGTTTGTAATTGTTTGAAAGCATTTAGATTTTGGAGAGTGCAAGATGTAAGAACAATGCTGACTTCAAACAGAAGGAGGGGACAAGCAGGTACCATTTGACAGCTACAAATGGTATATTTAGTTTTGTAAGCTCTGCCCTGTTCTCTTTTTGTGCAAGTGTGCCAATTCTCCTTTGAAGTTAACAGATGGCTCCCTACAGAATACACTTCAGGCAATCAGAGGAAAAACTCCTGTGTTTTGACAAGATCGTGTGTATATGTTGTCTTGTATAAAAAGTCTTAAACAACTGCATTCAAAGTATTTTATCTATAAGGTTACATGAGTCATCCACTTTCCCGAGCACAAAATGCAGCGGTTTTTCAGCATGCACTTGGACTAAAACAAAAACTGAAAAATCTTTTTTGCACTGTACAGAATGGGAGTCTCTGTTACCAGATGCAGCTTTCCAGCTCGGAGGCCGGGCAGGTCGTGATTGACTGGGTGTTTAACAGGAGGTGACATTTGACTGTCTAGTCTGAAGGGCTGCAGCATGAAGCAGCCAAAACTCTCCCTTTGGAAGACAAAACCCATCAACTCCATTACACAGCATTCTACTCCAGTTCAAAAGACCAAAGCCTCACTGAGTTTATCAAAATGCCTCTTCCACTTGGCAGGCCGGGATACAAACCAGCATACGTATATAAGGGACAACTGACAGTTCAAGGGAAACATAAATAACAAACAATATAACCTAAAATTATATTTAAGGGCTCTAGCATTCCCCAAGCATTCAACCACAGTTTGGTTCTTAAGTCATTAATATTGCAAAGGACATTTGCACAACAATTTTATCTGTTTTAAGAGGCAAGCTGCAACCTTCCTCTGCTGCTGATTCCCTCCCCTGTAGTCACACTCCTGTATTTTGACACAGTCATTATTTTAGCTTTAACCAATGATGCCACTAAGTGACATCTATGACTCCAGGTGAGGAATATATAACAGCAGCCACTCATTATATCAGCACAAAACTGGAAAAGGGTTAGAGAAATTTTCTTTCACATTTCAACCTGTTTTAATGCTTCAACCCACTTAGTCTTGATCCTAATCCTGAGTTTCACATTAACCAACTGTGTCAAAGTGCAACTGTTGCATTGTGCTACACTGCAGTCCAAGATTAGAGGAAACTACTGAGTTTCAAGTGACTGTTTTAAAAGTCATTACTTCGATCAGTGCTTTTCAAATCTCAGCTAGCAAAAACCAAGATGACAGCACTTAAAGATTAAAGATTTCCTCTTACTCCCTGAATAAATACAGCATAAAAAGTTCTAACATAAGCTGCTACTGTGCTGTTCTCCATGCCTCAGGTTTGACCCACAAGGATCATTTTGTGGGTAAGTACAGAGTTCATTTATTCAGCTCAGTTAAGGGTCAAACATATACTTAGTTCCAGGTTGATTTCCTGTATGAGTATTTTTACTAAAAGCAAAACTCACATATGTATAATTCAACCTGTACCATGTACTTCAAATATTAGTGTTAATCACTGCCACGTAAGGACAAGAAGCTTGCCAACATATAATAGTATGTTTAGCGCTGCAAGTGAAAATTTAGAAAGCCTTCATACATCTAAGAGTCTATATCTGAATTCTAAAATAACTTAAGTACTCAGAGCAGATACATGGACATTTGAAGACTATGGAGTTTTCTAATTCACACCAGTTCTTTAAAGGAATCAGATTTAGCAGAGTCAGCAATCCACCTCAGTTGTAATAACTGTTATAAACAATTGTATATACTATTGCTTATAAACTTGCCTAAATTTGTATAAACTTGTATAAACTTGCCTAATTATCAGAAAATTCCTGTACACCATTTATATGAATCCAAAATAGGGTAAATGCTTAAGTCAAGGTTTTCATAGTACAGTAAAATACTTAATGCCTATTAGTAAGTTTAATGTAAACAACTGTAGCCAATCAAAACAAGAAAAGGAAAAAAAAAAATCAAAGAACTACTTAGAAATCAGAAGTATGAAAAATTCAAGTGCAACTGTATGTATTTACAGATCCTCAGGTATTTTTAATATTAAAACCGAACAGTGCTGAAAGTAAATTGAAAAGGGTTTTAACTTCTTAGACACAAGCAAAATATAAGATGACTCTATTGCATTACTTGTACAGCACTGCATCATGGACTAGATCTCTATGTGTTACTGATTTGTTTAGTTTAATTGCTCTGAAGACAAACCAATGGTAACAATTTTGGTCCAGTTGTGAGACCTGGACCCACAGCTAAACAAACAGATGAACAAACAAATAAAATCACCTTCTAAGTTTGGAACAATCTCACAATATGAAACATCTTTCTTGATAGATGCATACATTCCACATCAAATTAGATCTCTACACAGTCTCTATGACTCCATGTTTTAGTATTTAGGAAAGCAGTATATAAATATTGAGCACGTGTGAACAACACAGAGGTGAAATTTTGCGAAACCGTTGTTTGGAGAGCTTAAACAAACAAATGATACAGGTCACATATTTTGTTTTTCTTTATTTAAACCAATATGTTCCTCTCCACATCCTACCAAGTATACATCAATTAGATTATCTGTGTTTGCACACACACACTTCTGTACACGTGTATGCAAATGCTTAAAATAGAAGCTTGTGCTATATTCAGTGGTTTTGAGATTTCATAACAGCTGCTTCTAATCACAGTTATTACCATTATTTATTACTCTAGTCGTACCCCAAGTGTGCATGGTGCCTTACAGGCAAACAAGATCGATGTCGGAGCTAGAGAGTTGACTGGATCAGACTTCATATTGTTGAGGAAACAGCAAGCACTGAGACAGTGATGGAACTGACAGTGTGAAGATCTCTGCAGTGATCATAAAAATACGTACATAAAACTACATGCCATTTCAACAAACTAGCTTTGTTCCACAGCACACTTTCTTCCCTGTTTAGATACAATAGAAACATCTGCTGCATTCCAAACGGAACAGGTGGTAGTGATTTGTTGAGCTAGGACTTCCACTTTCCATGCCGCTACCCTATGATTCAGAATTCCAGCTTTTCAGTCACAAAAGTTCCTAGCAATATAACTGCTATGAAGCCATACAAATTGTGGTCAGACTCAAATACCAGAGGAATATCCAACTGCTCCATTCTTTAAAGGTGTCATAATTGGACATCTGGTTTAACAGGTTCAGTATTTCACTAATGAACAGGGCATGGCAGAAAGCAGTGCACTATTTCTTTATGTGATATCTGACTTCGGAAGCATCCATGGGTGGTCTGTAAGAGTAACTTATTTATTCTTCTTCTCTAATCCATTCAGCCTCAAAGGCAGTGAAGAGACACAGAACTCAGTTAACCTAACACTCCCTTTCTCCAGAAATGGCCAAGCTATTTGAAGACACCCTAGAGCTCTGGAAAACAGTGGATAGGTTTTGGCTTACAGCTCTTCACCAAGTCAACGAGTCACTACAATCTTCTCAGAAAACTTAAGTTTAAAATATGAAGGGAAAATAACTTTGAATGAAAGCTGAGTTTCACTGTAAAAAGCGTACATGATACTCGCACACCTACTCGCTTTACTGTGGTCAATGCACTAAGCCTTCCTCTAACACACACAGCAAGGAAACATCTCCAAAGGCCTTTGCTTTTGATGTGTCTTCATTTAAGGGAATGTAAACCTTGCAAGCAGCAAAATATTCCCTATCTTGCCATCTAGGCAAGCACGTGCTACTTTTCAGTGCAATTATTTATACTGATGTCCATTTTATACATATGACATTACCACAAATGTAAAGATGACAACAGAAAGCTCTAACATATTCTACCTTCACTATGAAAGGATGCATGAGATAATACTGACCATATTCACATTTCTAAATAAAACCAAAATAGAGTACATCTCACCCTCTTTTTTACCTAACACATGATCAAAAAAAATTGGTTTTTTTTTGTTTTAACGTGTCTCAGACTATTATTTTACCTCTACATTTTCTCCTTTTGTGGTTATCAGAAAAGCAGTAATTGGGTGTTTTTTTCTCTTCTTTCTTTGTTTAATAGCTTACAATCTTGTTTAAAAGAAGAATTCCAAATAAAAATAAAAGTTTATTGGGCTGTATCATAAAAATCTTGCAATAAAGTGTTCTTGACTGAGGCTAAACATTTTGCCTGGCTTTATTCCCCTCCAGAATTTTATAAGATACCTGTTTAGCCTCATTCAAAATCATGCCAGTGAGTATACAACAGTTCATGGTCAAGATTCTTTTATTTCTAGTACTTGGACAACATTTTAATTTAAACAAATTACAGTATGCAAGTGATCTATAAAATGACTGACTTTGTAGTTGTATCATTAAGTTGGAAAAGCTTCAAAAGGCAATGTCTGATTTTTGTATTCCTTTCTAGTTTGAACTGGTATTTCCAAACTCATCTTTCCTTTTTGGCATGATGACCAAGTAGGATTTGGAAGGGTGTTTTCTCTGTATTTCTTTCCCTGAGACTGAACAAGGTGGTGAACCAGCCAGCAGCTCTATGCACTAGAGATTCTGATCAGAATACAGATCTGTATTTTTCCTAAAGAAAAAAAAAAAAGAAAAAAAAAAAGAAAAAAAAAAAGGAAAAAAAACCCTAATGTGGTGTCTGACATCTTTGCCCTTTTCTAACTTGAATGACTATAATAAATCATTTGTTATTTAATATTCCGTGGCTCGAAATATTTGGTTTGTCCCTTGTTGTGTTAAAGAATCCTCTTATATTCTGCTGCTCCTCCTCACGATCAAGGCAATTAAATCTCCACGGTGGAAGTTACTTTGACAGCTGGCATAATTTTCTTTCACTTATGGCCTCAAACTTCTCTACATGACCCAGTGCACTGGCTGGACCTACACAAACTCCACCCTCTCCCCTATCTACCAAACATGTACAGCATAAGAAGCTATGAAAAGTTCCATGGAGAGAAGTTAGTATCAGATTATGCTGCCTAAGATGAATACAATATACTCCATCTTCTTTCCTCTCAAATTATGCAATAATTTATACTGTGTTTGCATAGGATCCAACTCAGTAACAAAAAAAAAAAAAAAGAGAAGAGTAAGGTCTTGTCACATCAAAACCTGATCCAGACCCTTAACTTAGTTTAAAAACAGGTACGATGTAACCTACTTCCATGCAACTACTATTTTTGATAAATTTATCAGTTATTTTTAGGTCAGGTACCTTGATAAGTACAGTATAAGGTCCTTTACAAAAGCTTTCGATGCAGGACTTAGAGCTTACAGGGGACACTGTGATGTGATACCCAAGAGTGAAAAGTATCAGTAGTTGTACACTTAAAATAACTCACTTATGGCTGTGAGCTTTAGTCTTTCTCATTAAAGCAAGTTCCATCGTACACAATGTCAGGATTAGCCCTTCTCCCCACACCTTTCTTCTTTAATATTGCCACAGAACAGCTAGCTTCCACTTGCACATCCATCACCAGAAGAGGCACAGAAAAACTCATGGCTTGTATCATCTTTGAAGCATAAACACCAGTGTTATCAGGAGTAAAGACAAAAAACCTGGACTTGCTCAGAGCCCAGAATTTAAACCATGTTCTGGAGATATTTAGGCATTCATGTTCTGGAAAAATCCAGAACATCTCAAAGAACAAAGAAATCATGCATTTGTATCTCATTTAAGAACTAAATGGGGTTATTACTTGGAACTTATCACTTGTGCATCTCATTCAGTATTTTCTGTAGCCTTTAAAATGACTGTCCACAAAAAAGACCAGTAAAATAAAATCTAATTAAATATCCCTATCTGTTACCCATCTTTAACTGAAGTTTTTGGTTGTCAGACACATTAGGAACAATTCAAATATCTGCAAATAGGTGTCTCATGACATTTGAGATACAACACAGGCCCTGCAAGTGACCCATGCCTGTTCTATAGTGGCCTAAAGGAAGATAATGTAGGTGGCCAACTGTAGATAGCCCAAACACCTACACTAGCACTATCCAGGTAGTTTTAGGTACAGAGTCACTACCTACATATTTTCACAGGTTATGCAAAATCATATATTAATCCTTTCTGCAAAAGTACATGCAGTACTTGCTAATGTTAAATGGATTTACATGTGTGCAACAAGAGTAAAAAGCTTACTTTGCTTACTTTTCTTTGCCTATAGCCAGAGAGTGACAACACAGTAATACCAGGCACTCATAATACCCTTGACATCTTCTAAAGTGAGGAAAAATCACCCCAATGTGATTACATGGACACACTAACTAAGAATTGTCAAAAAAACTAATTCATTTCTCAGAGGCTAAGTTTTTCATAAGAGGCATATGACATGACATGACTTCCCACAACGACCCATGCAAACTTGGAAGATACACCAGTGTATCTTTTCTTTTTAGTTAGTACAAACATTTGAAGACTGTTAAATAATCAAATGAAGCTACTGTAAATCTTTAATATATTTGGAAATTCGTACTCAAATTTATCATTGGAAATTCAAAAGTATTGCTAAGGTTCGTAATAACCAGGATGAAATCTGAGATTCAAGTGAGTAGAAGTACAAACCCTGCAAAGGTACCCTAGCTGTGAGCCCTCTAGAGAGGGGTAACACATATGAATTTTTTTTTTGACATAGCATAGAAATGTTTTTTCACGTAGGACAGGTGGAAAGGGAATTGTTGCAATTTCTTTGTCATGCTATGATGTGAGTAGCAATGGGATCACTATGCAAAGTACAACTTTTAACCCAGTGTTTCACTGAGTTTCAGCAACACATAGAAGTCACCACTTTTCAATGCAGATCTGAAACTATTCAATATTTGGATCTAGAAAAATGGATTCTACTTCTAGGAACAGGAAAAAAAACCTCAATAATTTCTTCCATAACAAAAGGCAAAAAGAAAAATTAAGAAAAATTGACCCAGTAATTATTTTTGCAATTGTGAACTTGTCTTCATATTGTGAACATATTTTTTATGTGCTGTCATGCCAAAGTCACCCTTTAGGAACTACAGCCACTTGCACAAAGGCAGAGAGAGATACTCTCAGTGACTTAGTGAAGATGAATTACAAGGATCACACCTTGAAATGAAACCATATCCAAATTGCCACATATAGATCATACCTCCAGGTCAAGACACATTATTTGTGTCAAATGTTACAACAAATGAAGAATTCTGAGTTCAACAGAACCTCAGTTCACAGAGCCACAAATGGCAAAACTCCACTCTAGACATCACAGCTTGATTAAACAGTGGTATTAATCATGCACTTGAAGTACTCTCTAATTAAAGGGTACGTGGAAATTAGAATTAAGATGGTGATCGAGAAAATCTACTGTCAATTAATAATGGAAAGTAAGGTATAGTTAGTGCTCTCCAACTATTTTCAGAATAATATAATATTTTTCTAAGTATATTCAGAAAAAAAAATATTGGGAAAATACAAATTGACTTTTTTGTCTCAAAATGAACAAACTGTATGTAAAATGTATAAATTACAAAGAGACCATCCCCACTTGCTCTCTCACTGGGAAAGACCAAGTTTCTCAAATGTTCAAACTTTCAAAGTTTAATTAGATTCCAAAGCAGAAAATATTTCTCCCAAAACACAGGGAAGTACAGCAAAGTTGCTATTCTAAGATTCACTGCTCTTTGACAGCAGAAAAAGTACTGGAAGGTAAAGAAAAAAAGTTGGAAAACAAGTCTAAGTAGGGTAACTACCACCGATCATGCAGTTTCCACTTATACAGACCCATCTTTCCTCTCATTTTCTCACTACATAGCATAGACCTAAAGGTCTGTTTCTTCTTAAAGGAAGAACATGTTCTTGGTTCAGTACAGGAGAGGAAAGGAGCATATTCTAGGCTGAACAATGACCAAACTTAAAGAGAGAAAATGAAATGCGTACCTTCTGAATCCCCAGAGTCTGAACATTCAGAGCTTAATCCATCACTAGGTGCAGTCTTTTGCTAATCTTTTTGTTTAATTGAGAACAGCCTCTTGGAAACAAAAAAGTAAGTTTGTTTTTTCTCCCCCAGCAGAGTCATTTCTCATTTGCACACTTTGATGACTACTTTCTTAATGATTCAAATCTGACTTGAAAAGAACAACTGTCCTTCTGTTTACTTCTTTCTGGTACCTCTGTAGCACTCATTTCTGACAGAAAGGTAACTGCAACATCTTCATCTGCATATCTGCACAAAACGAGGACAGTAAATATATGAAAATATATGAAACAATGCCTAGCCCTGAGCCTGGTGGTTTTATCCTGCTAGTAAAAGAGCAAAGAGATCATAGACACAAAAAAGAAGTACTTCTCCACCAAGCTTTTTGATAGTCTGAGCAGATACTTTTAGAGTAATTCAAATACACTGAGAATTTGGCATTATTCATGTTTTACTATTTTCAGCTGGGTCATTTTTCTAATCTAATCAGCTAAACTTTGTCTTTTGAAATCGTTTTCTGAACAAGAAATATGTAATTCTTAATATTCATTCCACAAGACAAGTCATGTCTCAGCTCAGAAAATCTGTGGATAATACCGGATGAATTTCTGCCAGGCTAAACTCAGAGCCATCCTCTGTGGCAGTGGCAGAACTGTCTAAAGGGCAGCATATTGAAAAGACGTCCTCCTCATGGCTGGACTTGATCTTAAAGGTCTTTCCCAACATAAATGATTCCATGATTCTAATATTGCTAATATACTTTAATTCTGACCATAAAAATTCCAGCATCCCAGGCTTCTGGTTCTCTTGGGGTGACTTTCACACAAATTTGTGACCAATCTGAAGCAAATTTGGGAAAGAAGAAAGATGTTCAATTGACAGTGATGTTAACATTTTACAAAAGACCTGCAGGGGACACTGGCAAGGCAATTGCAGCTCAAACAGCATGAAGACTGCCTCATTTTTTCAGATAAGCTTATTTCTGGGACAAAAGATTAGTTTTCTCTAATGCCACATACTGGTTTCTCTAAACCAGGATTTGGAAGGTATTAGCTGCTATGTAAATAGCCCAGCAGATTTTAACTCAACATGTTAATGGATGTAGAAGGCACACTGCCTTACCTCCACTCAAAAGGCAATGTGCTAGTAATTCACATTAACTTGTATTTTCCAAATCCTAGACAACCCAACTCTGACTTGTCATGACAACGTCTGAACAGACAGCTGTTCACCATCCCACTATTTTGCACTTCTATGCCAGTAATACAGTTTAATTACTATCATTGCATTTTAGCACAAAAAAGTGAGTACATAAAGAAAAATCCATGTTGTTAGCAAATCCTCTCCAATTTGTAATTCAAGATGTATGTATTTTTAATATATATAAACAGATTGTCACAAATGAAATCACACAGACTAAAACCTTGTTATTAATGGCAACACATCTTCCTATGATTTTTAAAACTCACAAACCTGCTCCATCCATTTGTCGTCAAAGTCAATGTAACTGGATTTTCTTTCCATACACTTCACTAGAGAAATCCCTTTCCTTTCAACGAAAAGAACTCTGTCCTTCAGAACTGCTAGGAGCTTCTCAGCAAATACGCTAATAACAAAACCTGCTTCCTAAAGCATGGTTTTCAATTCAGTAGGATTTTTTTTTTACCAGTGACTATTGTCCTTTAAAATGCAACAATTTCTTTTTTTGCTGGCCTTTACGGTATAAATGTCATTGTCAGACAAAATAGTTGAACCCAGTAATCTATGCACAGACTGGAGAAAATCTTTTACTGATTTCAACATGATATATCACAGTCTAATAAGAACCTAACTATATTTCTTTAACAAGTTTCATTCCCTTAGTCTGACTCAGGTGGTATACAAAACACAAAGTTTATACTGGGGAAATATTCTGACAGTGATACTGGTTGCCAGTTGCCGTAGAAATAATGATTTATTAATGTGGTAAATACTGCCCTCTCTTTGGTGAGCAGGTTGACTTCATGCAGCACACTTCATTTCCATCCAGGATGCAGACTGCAAAGGACGGTACCAGCAGTGGCTCAGCTGCGACACCTCCCACCTGCCAGTGCTCTGCAGTGCTCAGCAGAGGTTGCGCATATTTATGTCATTTATACAGAGACAATCGTTGGAAGAAATTGAAGTCCATATTACCTCTTCAGTCAGACAATCTAAAAGCTGTATCATTTTTTGTATGTGTCTAAACCTAACACCTGCCCAATCCCATTCCTATAATACACCTCATTAACAGACAACATTGATGAAGCCATATGCTTCCTCTCCTCCCTTAGCTGCCAAACAGCACAGAACTCGTGTACACCACTGGGTGTGAAGAACTATCCATTTTATTTACCTGGAAACTTTTTATTTCCCTCAACAGCTATCAGATTAGGCCTTTTAAGTAATTAGATGCTTGAATACAAGTCCTATTTTCTGTACGCTTTCTGCAAAGGGCAGTGACTGACGCTTTACAGTAATAATAAATTTGCCTACTTCACTGTGCAGTCACTAAGACACCTACACATCTCAGCAGAGAGGCAAGCAACTAACAGTCTTCTCAGCCTGCTTGCACCTCTGACAAGTTTCATTTTTATTGCTTTAGGTCAAGCCCTCCCCATCCCCTCTGCCAAAGCTGTTCCACTGCAGTGAAAAATAGGCAAGATACATCCATCCAAAGAGACAAAGCATAAATAGTAATTTTAACCCATTAGGAGGCAAAGCATCTATTTTGAGGAAAGGAACAAGTACAAAAACCCCTCAGTTTCCTCCTTTCCAGGGCAGAACACTAGCCACAAGCTCACAGTCACAGGTACGTCCCTTTCTTTTGGGTCATGGGGAATACGGCAGTGCCCAAAGTCGCAGCACTGGCTGGCATTGCAGGGAAGGCGATAGCAAGGCTATGCCCTTCAGAAATCTTTGTGTTTAGAACGCAAATCACGTATAAGTTGACATGGGCCCAAGATACTCATTTCTGTGAAGACAGGAACACTTCTCTCCATAAGCAGGAAGAGAACATTTTGTGGCTGGAAAACTGGTAAAAATATAGGGAACTTTTAGCCGTGTATTTCTGATATAGCAACAATTATGCCATGTTGACTCCATCCTCTCAAGTGGTGTCTACTCAGGCTTTAAAAATATTCAAAAACCACTGGAAGTTAAGGCTTGAATCTTATTTGTCCACTTCATTGGCTCTGTTATGAGCTTAACTGGAGCTCTGTGAATGATGTCAGTCCTTCCTGGAGAAGACAGAGAGGTTGTACAGGGTGTTCAGGTGGAGTACCTGCTTTTTCAATCAAGAGATACTTAATTAAGCAGAGAGGAAGAATGCATAATATACAGAGACAAGCTAGCTAGGATTTTAGCCAGGCAATGAAATAAAGCAAGCTTGCAAGAAAAATATATCCGCCTACCTTCTTTCTACTAGACTGGCTTTCGAAAGGCAACCTACGAGTGCTGTGAAGCATGTTAGAAGCACAACATTCAAGAAATAAGAAAAGACACATCTGGGGAAAGCAGTCCATAGTCCACCATGATCAGGGATGTCCATTCCATGAAATTTCAGGGCAACAATTAGTGTTCACTTCCAAAAAGATATAGTTCTTTAAAGTAAATGAAGCATGAAGGAAATCCAATTACAGTAAGTACAGAAATGATCTGAACATACAACAAAAATGTCAGTGGTCTTGCTGCGCAATAGTGTCATGCTTTGTGCCTCCTACCAGATTATGGGACTGTTTAAATCTATTATCACTTTTTAAACACTCTTTTCTAAATTTAATTTCATCGATACATAAGGAGAACCCTCTTCTTCTCATCCTCAATGAATTCAGCAGTTTTACTATTACTTTATTAAATGTCTGCAGACTCTCAGAGCCCAGGCAACCAAGAAATCAAATGATTGCAGTAGGCATAGCAGGCTCTCATCTGCCTCTGGGCATTCACAAGCCTGTTATCACTTGAAATGTCTGCTTGAGATTGCACCAGTGTATAGTTAAATATTGCATTTTCATCACAAACCCACCTAATCTGGTCTTACACATGGCATGCATTTCCTCCTCTGTCACGGTGGCTTAGATGTGCTTTTTGGGATATTAACGTGGGCTGCGGCATGTGAACTGAAAACACAGGTGGAGATTATGGCTTGTTCCCACAAACTGCTCACCCTTGCTTATGCTGATGGGGTGAGTGCTCAGCTCCACTCAGGTTTTACTACCTGAGTCTCTGGGAGCTAAAAATCAACTCTAGCTACATTGCAACCCGCATTACAAGTATTCCACAAAGAGAAATAAAGGAGCAATTTCTGTAGCATTAGTCTCCCATATAGGAAAACAGAGTCATAAACGAGCAAAGATAATTTTAAAAAATGGTGGTGCCATAAGTAAATTGATGTAGAAAAATATTAAAAATGACATCACACTATCCTTGCCATGACCTTTCCATACCTTCTCAATAAAAGACAAGACTGCCCTGCTCTTTACAGAGAGGAAATAAAAAGGCTGGCTCCTGTGGCTTTCCATAAAATTTTTGTGCTTCATAGACTTAAATCATATTACAACAAATTTTTCTATACAAATTAACATCTGAATTGTTTCTGCCTGTAGAATCTTCATTTGCTAGCACAGAGTTGTTACAATTTCTTCCTCTACCATACAAACTGGAGAAAAAAAAATCCTAAATAAAATAGATACATCACTTGTTTCAAGTTTTTAATATCTGCTTCAAAGATCATCAGTGAGGCAGCCACAGTCCAGACTGTTTTGACAACAATTTATCCCAAGTTTACCACTTCAAAATTGTCTACACACAATCATCTTATATCCACCCCTCAGAGCTGACTGCTGCCTGAATAATTTCAGGTATTGCTAAATCTATTCTACATCTCATATTCAGATGACTCAGTTTCAGTGCCAATCAATGCCATCAATTGTGCAGATTATGAACAGAATTGTAAAATTAACATTAACAGCTGAGCAACTGTGAAACTGATAAAATCACTTTGATGTAATGGTGAGTACTCATTGCTGAACCTCTCCATAGGAACACAGCAGGGAGAGACGGGTTAATCATGCTTTTCCACTGAGTATTACAAATTAAACACACATCAGCCGTAACAAGTAGTGGTTTCCAATGCAGCTGACTTTCTTGGAGGAACTTGCAAAGGCATATAGTGATCATGGGGTTTTTTTGACCCCTGCCCCAAGCAGCCAGCATCTCAGCTCTAATTCACTTCGCTGCCTGCTGAAAGGAGCCTGGACTGTAATGTGTACTTTGTTAGCCAAGGTGTGAATACCCGCTTAGCAGCAAGATTTATCACTAGCATTACCTACAGGTTACTACCTGCAGGCTGGTCTAGCATGACCCATAAACAGATGATTAGCATCAGTAACTCCAAGGAAACACTGGGGTTTTATACTTCATCAAGAAAGTAGGAGCTAATAGCACTAAACTCTGGTCTAAGTAAAGCCTATGTAAGCCCTGCCATCTGCTTCTCCTCTTTCCCACACATCTATAAATGCATTTTTGATGTGGCCAGCAACACCACTGGTGTTTTAGAGCTTCTCAAAAGGAAGAGATAGCAGAGCTGTCCAGTGGGTTTTGCAGAACCTAAGGAGTAGATTGGGTACTGATGAGCACAAACGTTGTGGTCAATATTCACATTTAGGAACATTTTTCCAAAGTATATACATAATAAAAATGTAGAGACCTAGAGAAACATTGCATAACTATCTGAGATTCACTGGTTCTGTGATATGGCTGTGCCTTATGGCTTCTAACCACGGATGCACCAAAGTGCCTGTTGCTTGCTCTCCTTCCGCATGGAACAGAGGACACTGGAATGTGGTTACATCATCCTGCACCTATGATTCACATCACCCTGCAGTTACTCACAGGCATGGGAGATCCCTCGGGTATTTTTTGTTATTATTTTTCCTAACATCAATACTATCCTTTTAAGCTTCATAGCTTTATGACTTTGTAAAGACAGTATTGCTAGTCTCAACTATCTGAAAACAAGGACTCCAAAACCAATAACACTTAATTTAAAGATGCAGACAGCTAGGAAAGAGCTGCAAAATTATTTTTACCTTTAGCTTATATCACAGATTTCCCAGCATTAATTTTTTTCCCCTCCCTAAAATCAGGCACAGGAGACACTTATATTAAATAACAAATAAGCAAATAAGAGTTACAATAATCACATTCCGTCATAACTCCTGGAGCTGGGATGAGAAGAGAAGAAAGTAAGTAACACAATACTCTTGATGAATTCACAGAACTTGACAATACACTGCTGACAAGACAGGGGACTTTGAAAGGGCCAAAACAATCCCTTTGATGATAACAACGTGAATTTTACTGAATCCTCAACACTCCATCCCAAATAACCACTTTTAAAAATGCATTAAAATTTATTGCAACAATGTCTTGCTGCCCATTCCTCTACTTATAAAGCACAGAGCAGTCATCTAAATCTCCCATGATAACATCTTCAAGACAGGAGCTTATCAGCAGTATAGAGAAGGAAAAATCCCGTGGGTTGGGATTACGCTTTTGATTATCAACTTCCTGAGAGAAAAATGTCATCAATCTACATTCTTTATGAACTCTACCACATAAAAGCATTCTTATACACTAATAATAGCTGTCAGGTTTTGTGCAAGGAGTACCTGCAACAATCCTCGTATGTGGAAAAGAAAAACTTGTTAGATACGACCCCTCAAAAGAAAGTAAGTCAGCATTATTTTTTTTTGTAATGAAGCCCGATTTATTTTTATCTTGCTATTGTCATCAGCATACCAGCTGTTACATATCCCTTTAAGGAAGATTAGAGATTAATAGCCCTGTTTTCAAAATATATTTGAGTACTTACTTCCTTACTCTGTAATATGTACATCCCAATACAGGAAACAATGGAAGGCTTATTTCTAGACATCTCAAAAAACAGGTGATGAAAAAAAAGTTCATCAGGATCCTCCCATGCACTTCCATTAGAAATATCAGTTCTACATTCACCATCCTTGCCCCCATTCAGCTCTTCTGTAGAGAACAATGGCAAAGATCACAGTAAATTACAAGTGATTTGGAGCAGGAGGAAGCAAGTTGCCTGTTGCAGGGGCTGGACAAGTCCCTGAGCCTGGTTTCAGAGGCAGAAGGAATGAGTATTGTAAAGTGAGCTCAAGATACAGCTTACTGACAGCATGTTGGCATGACACTTTGCCACACTGTGAACTGTCACAGCAGCAGAAGATGCAAACACAAGGAAGGATGTAAAGATGCTCCTGTTAAACAGGCAATCTAAGCATTTAGGGCCTGTTCAGATACCCACTAACCCACATAATTCTGTATTTATAAAAACACACTATGCTACCTCTCAGAACAAAGCCAGTGATGAAAATCAGACTGGTTCCAAAATGAATACTTAGCTCATACTACCCCTCTGACCTATCCATACCAGTTTCAGCACAGCACGTTACCCCTTCCCCTTCAACCATTGCTGGCATTCTTGTATCAACCTCCATTGAAACCAACAATTTTCCACATGGCGTTGCACAGAAAACTTTGCTAAAACCCAGACATAAGAACCACTGTATTTATCGTACCTAAGCAATTGGTGGGCTTACCAAGAAAAAAATATCACATTAGTTTAGCATACTTTGCCTTTAGAAACGTCATCTGTTTTTATCACATTTTCTTTTTCATGTACGTATCTTTATCCATTTAAGAACTAAAACCAAAAAACCTCTCCCTCTTCTCTAAATTCTTACTCTCTATTCAAGGTAGATTTTCAAAGTCTGTTGTTGTCTGGATTACTATTTCTGTCTCTCCTCGGCCCCTCCACCACATGAACTTCTGAAGTATACACTACTACATTGTAATACTGCTAAGTGGGTACAATCATTGGAAATTTATTTCTGTATTATTGTAATCCAGTTCTTTGCAAACTCCAGTTGAGAGGTTAGTAGGTCTCTCCTGTACAACCATACCACACTCTTCGGACTGTATTTCAGCTTTACTTGTGCTGCTGTCCATTGCCTTAGCCTTCCTTTGATTAGCCGTTCTAATTTTGCCAGAGTGGTCAATATTCATCAATCTTACTGAAATCCAAACACAAACATATTTACTGAGCTTTACAAGTCTAGCTTGTCATCTGTTTTTTTTTTTCTTTTTTTCATTTCTCATTGTTTTCTTTTGGTTTATTTGGCCAGAGAACCTTTTGTTTACAAGAATTTGCCGATTCTAATTTAGCTCTAAAATGTTTGGCCTCTAAGACGTAATATACTTCACTCATAATCTTTTCCTTTTTTGCTTGTTCCCAATGTTCTTTGAAGTGATCATCCATCCAAGTTAATGGGCATGTGTGTGGTGTTGTTTCAAAGAATTGTCATGCTTCCTCCATGCTCAAGTTCTTGAGCTGTTCAGTTCAGCATCATTTGAGAGTTATCTCCTTTACTTTCTCAGAACTTCACCTTTTGGAATAAGGAGCTTCAGATATAGACCAATTTTTGTCTTTCCACTTAAATTAAAGTCAGTTAGTTTATTCTGTTGCTGTCCAAGCTTCTTTTTTTTACCTAATTCCTTTGTAATAGATTTACTATTACCAGAAGAAAATCTGAAGTGATATTTTGTTGGTCCAATAGATCTGTAAGTAATGTCATCTTTCTTGGGATAAAACATCCCGCATGTTTTGAACTACCGTCTTCTCTCAGTTTAGATGGATCTTAAGAGATCCAAATCCTCTATCCTCTTGATCTTGATACAGAAAAGAAAAAGTGAAAAATATGAACAGACAGGAGGATAAAACTGTGTCTTGCTTTAAAGTAAGAAAATACCAAGCTCTGGACTCAGGGCCAATCACCAGTTAAATTTGTGCCCTGGGCTGCAGCCAGCCATGCCAGAAATAGTGATGCTATTCTAGGGAAGGTGCAGCTGGTTTCTTTTCTGCAACTCTGGCCATTAGCAGATCACATAAAGGGACTAACGCAATTAGTACAATAGGCTGGGCAGTGATGCTTAGCACAAGACACATCTCAATTTCTACACTTTAACAGGGGACCTCAGGCTTCAATTTCCTCCCAGTAATCTTTGGGCAGTGATGCTGTCAGCATTACTTCAAACAAAAGTTTTGTGATGAATCAAAACATAGTCAAAGCTAGTTTTGCAGTTCTTACTTTTATACTTTGATCGTATGCAGCTGCATATTAAGAGAGATAGAAATACTTCGCTCACAGTGTTTGCTCTTCGTTCTTGAGAAAAATTCAGGAAGTTAACCTCCCGCTATGTTGGCTCTGCAGCAAAATGCTTTCAAAACAAAACTTGTATGCTTTCTATTCATGCTATTTATTAACCCAGGTTTTAAAGATCCATTTTATAGTTGACAGATTAGTGTTTCTCTGACTCTTATTCTTAACAAAAAGCATCAGAGTGTTTTCAGGGTGTTCACTGAAAGCATCAACTAACAAATCGGATGATTCTCAAACAGGAGGAAGAACAGAAAAAATTCCTCCCCCAAATAAATTCAGTGCTTGTATTGTATTTGCTTCTAAACAAGTGTCTAAACAAGCTTTTCTACTACCCTGAGGTACTAAAATAACTCTGAACTTATTAATTACAAAAGCATCAAGAAATTCCTGGTACCTACAGAAGTGCATGTTTTGTACCTGAAGCTACAGGTGAAAGACTAATCTAGTCCCCATTCACTCCTTTTGATAATTGAAGCAGACAAACACTTTCTAAAAAGCAGTATACAGACATGGCAGGAGAATGCTTAATGTCGAACCAAACTATTCTTGACTCATACTTTACCTTGTGCAGACATAAAGGATAAGATATTTAGGAAAAAGTAATAGCCATTTATCCTTTCAAAAACATAGTTCCTTCATTCTGTGCAGTTCGGTGCACAGAAACATAACTTATGAGTACAACACTTACCTTGATCTCAGCTACATCAGTACATCAGTAGCCTAGGAGATCAACACTGACATTTATCAGGCATCTACATGACGATCATATTTCACAGAGGTGCTCACAATTTAGCCCACGCATTTTCAACTCTGTTCATATTTTCCAGCATGCAGACTGGAACAGCATCGTTTCTCTACTACTACTCCTCTTGGCAAGCTAGGAAGACTTTCAAAGTTGAAACAATAATTTGAAGGAGGCATCAGGACATAAAATACCATTTGCCAAATACTAGGAACATTAGTGCTACAAAGTGGAATGCTCTCACAGGAAAACTCTAATACAGCACATTTGATGCAGCAGTCAGCTGGAATGAGAGTCTATAACTGTGGCACCGCAATGTGCGTTTTACAGGGCTGTCTAGAGCAAGACATCTTGGAAAAAGAATGTGTTTAGTGAACAAAGCAACTTCATTATCCCTGTCAAACTTGGAAACCGGTATTCTGCATTGTACTTTTGTTCTCAAGCAGCAAAGCTGCAGCATTTTCTCAAAAGATCACATACCTACAACCACCAGATCTTTTGATGACCAGCCTTCCAAGTGTAGCGCTTTAGAAGATCAAAAGGCAAGAATATCAGTGGAAGTAGTAATAATGAGAGAAAGGAGGATTTAATATGAGAAGCCAGCTACAGACTAGCTGGAGCAATCTGTACAGTACAGCACTTGGGTACACAACTGTCACTTCTGCTACAGTTCCTTAGCAGTTGCTATGTTTGACCTCATGCAGGAAAAGAGAAAAGTGAAATAAGGGCAGAAAAAAACCCACAAACCAGTAACAGAAAGAAAGCAGGAAGAAGGAGAAATAAAAATATTAAAGAACGTATAAGAAAGGACAGGAGAAATATCTCACCAGATTTTTCCCATGCTGTACAAGTCACAATTTTGACACTAGGTCCTACACTAGATCAGTATTTACATATATATATTATGCATTTTATATTTGGGTCCCTTCTAGTGCACCTTTATTGGAAGACTGCTAAACTTTCACAAATATTAATTCAGCCATCCAACATCCTTTTCTGACACATTTCTTTTGTTCGTTCTTTTCCCCAAAAGTAATCTTCATCATTACAATAAAGGCATGACATCAGTTACAGACCCTGCTAATAAATCTTTGTCCGTGTGATCATCTCTCAGTATATTTTGTGCAACATTGGTAAGGGGTAAGGACTTTTCATTAGAATTTATGTCATCATAAAAGCACCAAGAAAGGACTAGTGCATAACCCAAGACAAGAGCATCTGAACAGAATGATTCATAACAGCATACAAATTCCAAAGACCAAGACGAAGACAACTCTGGATTTTCAGTAATAATGTCAGCAATAAGCCTAAGAACCAAAAATGTTCTTTTGTGACCTTTCCATGATTCATTTACTTTTGCATGCAGTAGAAGAGCCACCATTAGTGGTCCATGTAGAACATTTCCAAACTCATTTTTTGAAGCCTGTCGCATTGTAATGAGTTTTACAATAATGTTCCTGCCAATGCCACTTTCATTTCATTTTAGCTACAAGTTCCTGCCATACAGTAGCCTGTTTCTCCTTGTGCAGTGCTCCTAGATTCAGATCAAAACAGGTAAACACAGATATGATTCAATGAATAAATCATTTTTAACAATGCCTTCCTAGAAACTTTGAAAGACATGCAGCTGCCCTGCCTTGGCCAACATACATGGAACCAAACATCAAAGAACAAGAGCAGATCAGAAAGGAAAGGTCCAGAAAAGAGGAATATATATCAACTCCTCCTCCTCATTGGAACAAGGAAGCTAAAAGATGTATTCGTCGCCAAGTAAGGATGAAAGATGTGTAGAGGTGTTAGCAGAAAAAGACAGACAGAAGGAAAGGAATAGGTGAGAAAAAAGACTTTTTTGGTTTGTTTTCTTCTTCTCAAGAGAGGACCAAGTGCAAAGCCTAAAAAGGCAAGACAGAAAAAGGAAGGGAGAGACAGATTAGTGGCACCACAAGAACCATCTACTTGAGGCAAAAGGCTGATCCTCCTTCATTTGAGATCCCTTGTTCAAGGTGAATAGCTCTCCAAGCAATACGCTGTAACTCAATCAGTCCAATGCATAAGTGATATTCAAGACAGATCAAATAAGATAATCCTCACCAGCCTTAAAATACATTAACTTGTAAAAGGCTCAGATAAGGAAGTGAGCAGAGGTTACAGCATAGGAAGGGCAAAGCTTAAAGAATGATGTAACGTACTGCAAAAAGGGTAACAGAGAAATTCTGTTTTCAAGCTTCAAAAAAAATGTGTAACCATACTAGGAATTTTTAAGTGCATAATTCGCATTTCCATATAGGTACGTAATCTCCAATATTATTTCCTCTCCAAAACCCTGATCAAATATAATTATCTCTTTTTAATATTTTAGAAAAAAAATTAAAACAATATTTAGGATGCACCTTTCCATGACACTGTGCATCTTTGAAAGAAGATATTCCAGAGTTTATTAAATAGTACCTGGTAGGTTTCAAAAACAGGGTGTGGCATAAACATTCCAAATATTTCCTATTTACAATTAATTACTTCTTAAAGTTCAAGGATATTCCTTTTTCTGTAGAGAGCACCAACACCACCAATAAAACAAATTCCCAGAAGAAAGATTAAGACCTTTTGTATTCTCAAAATTTGCAAGTATTCTTATGACAATGGACTTTTCCAGTCCAAGTTTGCAATCACACAGATATTTTGCTTGAAAGTCCACTGCACAAAAGATTACAGTTTTCATGACAGAAAATTTATATTTAAGCTACACAGACAGAACTCTGTGTCAGAGACTTCAAGAACACAAGATAGCAATAAAATAGTTATTACTGGTGTTGAAAGTTGTCCCAAAACGTTACATATTTCACAGTTACATGAGTTTGAATTTATGCCTGAATATATATCTCTTGTGAAGTTACATTACACCTATTGTAGGAATAATAATGTTAATTTTTCTCCCCTTTTGACACTGAAATTCCTTGCGTGATGTTTCTTTTAATAAAGTAGGGAGACAAAACAAAGCTAGAAAAAAGATGTACAGGCAGGAATACAGGAGTATACAAACACTGAGTATGCAACTGAGATTCAAAGAATTGCACATTTTATTAAATGTACAACACCCAGTTACTCAGACATAAGACAAAGGTCAAAACCTTAGAATAAAGTAGTCAGTACACAATAATATTCTTACATTTTAAATAGACAACTGCATCATTTGAGTTCATTTCAACACACACAATTCCCAAGACAGCCATGGGTGTTGTTATTCCACGTTACTGTTGTCATTTGTATTTGGAGCTCCTCAGCCCAACATCAGCATGTTGAACATTAGGTACTAAGCAACAAAACAACATCTTAATACTTGAGTCTTCTTGTTCACAAAATGGGATTTTCTTCATTAAATATGATGGCTACATTGTGATACAAGTTTTGTAAAACACCTTACTTAAGTTGTTGAAAGACTTAGCAAAAGAATTTAAGGAAAATATTATCTGAAGTCTAGTAAAGTGTGTCCAGTAAAGCAAAAACCCAATAGAAATGCATTCTTTCTCAAAAACATTATGCTAGTACAGCACAAATGATGGTGAGGAAAGTAGCACCAAACTGAAATACAATCATTTTCTAAAAAATTTACCATAATGATCAGAGTAGCAGACAAGAAAAATGTCAGCTCAATATATAATAATATATTTGGAAAGATATGCAACATGAAACAGATGTTTAGCACCTGCCTTTTCAGCAAATTCAAAGTCCCTTGAAGAAGTCATACCTGTGTACTCACAGCACTGTTCTGTACAAGAGCCCTTTAGGTTCAGTCCCATCATGCAGGTGAGAGCTGCTGAGAAAGCAGTCTGAAGTTTTCCAAGACTATATCATCAGCTAGAATTGGAATTTAGGAACCGAGTACTCAGAAGATGGGTGGTTGTCTCAAGACAGGCTGTAGCCAGCTGACTTCTACTGCCACCCAGGTCTCAACAGCTGTCAGAAACCCCTGACTGTCCAGATAATTCCAAACAATACCAACTAGTGTTTGGTAAGTCAGAAGCCAGACTTTGCCATAAGGGTTAGTGGGAGCAGGTTGAAATACGAAATGGGGATGTTAGAACATTTAACATTTTCTAGCTGCCCTCTTGTATTTCCACATATAAGCTAACTAATAAATAAAGTTTCTGCCCACATGAACCCCTCATTATTGAAAAGACTGATTTTGCAAGTGAGTGGTCTGAATAAGGTCATATCATTGCAGCAGTCACACCATGAGTCAAAACCAGAAGCTGAAACGTATTTGGTGAAAAGCTCACCATATCAGTTAGCCTCTGATATGAAAAAAAAATCACCACGACAGATTTCGCCACAAATACTTACTTTGGCCTTGAGGCAAAAGATTCAAGCCTAGGGCACTTTCTTTGGAGTAGGTCTGCTCTCTGCTGCATTAGCCAAGCTGAAGGAAGTTGTGAATTTAATTTGCATCATCGGAGTAAAGGTACAAACAAAACTGATGTTGATTCAATGCCAATATATTGCCTTTAAAGTCACTTCCCATAGCGTTCATAGTCACAACTACCTGAGCATCCTATTCTTTTGGCTGCTCTTTTCACTGCTAAGATACTCCTTTAAATCTAACAATATCTATCATTTGTCTCATATTGCCAGAGAAAATCATTCACTTAAGGACATAGCAAAAAGATGTTAAGTAAACATACACAAAGGAATTGCAGGAAATGGAGCAAAGCAGACTCATAAAAAAAGGAATACTGACAAAATGATCAAAGGTCCAACAAGTACTACTAGTAATATGGTAACTTCACCCTAAGATTTTAGTCTCAGTCCTTGAAGGAGGTATGCTGCTTTCACACACACAAAGAGGAAAAAAAGAGAGGAAAATAACTTTCCTAAGACTTTCTTCAAAACACAGTTAATTGGCATAGAAATAAACAGTATAGTATTTAAAAGCCCATCCTGTATGCATAATAGATACTGAGGGCATCACATACTGCCAGCAAAAGGTTGAGTGCACTTCATGAATTGCAAGATCAAGCTGAAAATATTAAGAGCTAACATGACACAATACATGTGACATCTTTAAGAGCATGATGGAAGACACTGAAATTTTGGTGCACTGAACATCATCTCTAATTTTCAGCTTCATACTTTCTCTGTTGAGCTGACCAAGGTTTGATATTGTTTTTCCAATTTATTAAAAGATGGAACCACAAGGACATGTGTTTTGGTCTTGATACATCTACACATGTAAGCCCATACTTATATTTTACGTGTGCACAGGCTTTTTTAATCTTTCTTTAATTAAATAACTGGAGGTGAAGCATTATTGAATCACTTCAGAAATATTTTCATGTTTATGTAGGAAAAAAATAATCACCTGATCCACTTTGTTCAAATTGATATTGTTTCATCTTTTACCTCATTATGGATAATATTCTCTCTAAAAAGTGATTTAAGGAAGTTATAAAGACCTGAGAAAAGTATGATACTTTCGAAAGTGAACTTCTACTTTATCTATATCATCTGGTGATGGCAGTTTAGCATGAAAAAATCCTGGATATGTTTACTCAACCTCTTCCCTGACAGCCTCAAAAAAGCTAGTTTTAGAGTAATATTTGGGGAGGATAATCAGGGGGAGGTTCGTTTTGTTTGTTTGCCTTTGGGTTTTTTTCACTTCATAAATGATTCATTTAGAGTTCTGTATTCATAAGTGAATTGTGCATTCTGGACAAGAATTCAGTCTTGGTGGAGTAAAAGACTTTGTTGTAGTCAATCACAATATAGGTGGCAAATGATTTGGATTTCAAGCTGGTACTCTCACTAAAGCCCGGGTATCTAAATCATGTGCATTCAAGCAAACAAACAAAAGCTATTATTTCCACACTTAAGCAAAACATCCATACTGAAAATCTGAAATTCTTTCAGATGAGGAAGTCGGTCAAAAAAGGCAGAAGCTGGGTATTGAAGTACTTGATCTTCTTTCAGTTTATGTATTCGTTTTATTTTTAAATAAACAACACCAAAGCAACAGAGGTCTCAAACATGAAATGCAGATTAACTAATTACAAAAGAGTTTATTTCCCAAAGACTGACACCAAGCTCTTACTCAACAGACCCTAGGATAGTTAACGGAAAAATAAAGTCCCAGTCTCCAGGTAGTAAGGCTAAAGCACTAGACAGAGAAAGGTCAGCAACAGGCCAACAGAGAACCCCAAAATAAAAACCGAAACCATTGCTTTATTAAATTACTTTTACTTCCTGCCCAGCGAAATATTTTTAACCTGATGTCTTCTATCAACGTAGCCTTACAAAACACCAATTCTAATTTCTTCCCTAATCAGAGAGAAGTAAGTGTGACATGCAAAATTTTTCTTAAATTGTGGTTAAGCACAGTGGAGGAGGAGAGGGGAAAAAGCTCTACAAATATTTTTAGCCCCAATTCCGCAAATCCATTCAGAAAAGGATGTGTATCCACTAGTACATACCACCCTTAAAGGTTTGTGTTAAAGTATCTTTTCTAAGCAGAAGTCATAAGGAAGGGGGAAGGTGTTGAAAAGGGTGAAGGAGGGAGTCTTCATGACAGCTATGCCTAGAGAGAGAAACGGATGGTTAGCAGCAACCTGTGCTAATTCCTCGAGGCAGTTATGAACAGAGAATGCAGGTTCACCATTGCACATATTCCTGTTTCCTGGCCCATGGTATTACCTACCTATATTCAAATAATCAAAACATAGGATTATGACAGGTTTACAGTTTCTTCAACATCTATAGACAATAAAACCTCATTGCTACACAAAGTTCAGTGACTCAGGGGCTGATCCGACCTCTGCTTGAAAGGAGTGTTCCAGATGAGGCTGCTTTAGTAGCTCAAGACTGTAGTCACCCGCAAAGAAATTGATGCAAAATCTAGTTTATATCGGAAGCAGAAAGGAATGGGGTGGGTTTCATCTGTCCTATGCTTCTATGTAACAAAAGTACTCTGCTTGTCGATTTTCAAAGAATCCTAAGGCTAAACTATGAGACAGGCTAATGCTAACATACATGGAAAAAAAACTTCACATTCAAGCACTAGTTCTTACTTTCCATAAACACTGGATTCACTGTTAACACATTTTGTAAATACGTGCAATATCCTCCAAATTCTATTATATTGTAATCTAATGTTAGTAATCATTGCATCTAAAAAAAAAAAAAATTGCAGGCATAAAAAATAGATAACTAAAACTCCTTGGCACTTCTCAGTGATTTTGCATGTCTGTAATTTATCACTGTAATTGCATCACCGTTATGCCAATGACACTCAAGCCTACTTTTCTATTTGTGGTAATATATCTTGCAAGACAGAATACAAAGTACTGCCTTTTGGCTCTGTAGATGTGGTTGTCAAAGAATTTTTTTAACCAGGCAGTGACAACCCTAGATATTGCTTCCTGCTCTAGTTCCTTGACTGTGTGCTTTCTGTCAATTTTGCACCCTGACTACTGTCCCATGATTTTGGGGCAATTGTTAGATTAACACTTGGCTTTAAAAAAAGTAGGAAAAAAATTTCCATAAACTGCCTTTATATGCAGTCAGAGAGACTCTTTCTCCATCAATCCCACCATATAATTTTGTAAAAATGTAAAATACAGCTAATTAAACCATTGCAAGATACTCAAAGAGCAAACTTGCATAATAGCAGTTTTATACTCTAAGACACTAAGGTAAATCTTATAAAAAGAAAAATAATTATTTGCTCTTTTCCATCACCTTAAACTCAGGGACAATAGACATTTACCATCCATGTCCCTAAAAGTAAGTAGAATGCTTTATCGGCTGAAACAGCATACTAAATTCAAAGTTCATTTCCAAGACGAACACCAAAAACACTGAAGAAGTAAGTAGGTTGTATTCTGGTAAGATCGAATAACTACTTACTTTTATGATAAAAATAAAACTTATCCAAAAAAATTTTTAAGAACTTAGATATAAAGAATTCTTAAAGGTTAATCACACTCTGATGAAACCTGATCTTATTATATATTTGCAAACTTCTCTATCATGTTCCTTTTGGACTTCCTGAGCTACGCACCACAAAGGAAGCAAAGACTCACTCACTGCACAGTCCTTTATTGACAAGATCTTTCCTTCTTTGCACAACATCTCTGCTGTGCTGCTTAATTTGTCTTCCAATACCACTCCTCCAATTTGGTCTTTATATGTAAACAATAGCAAAGAAAAATGTATTTTTTTCATTTGTTTCCAAATTTTACAAGGCTACAGATTTTCATTTGGGAGTGCTTTATGGCATTTTGAGACAGTAGCTCTGTTCTCACTTGAAGACTAGGAGTTATTAAACTAATAATTTTTAAATCTAGATTAAGGATATCTTAATGTTACAAGCTTTAAAAATATGTACCATCGTTTTATGTCTTTGTCAGGCAAGGGAAGATACTGTCTTTGTATATGTGCTAAAAACTAGCAGAGAGATAACTAGCCAAGCTAAAGTTAAAAATTAAAAAAATAATTAAAGTACCTTGATATTATTATAGATAGAGGGAAATATTATCTACCCTTCACGATAAAAGCTCCTGAAAGGGTAAAGAGACCAAGATGCCGAGTTAATGAGTATAACATCAATTAAATACATTTATGGCAGAACATGAGGAGATCAGGTTGTCATCAGTAAATAGGCTATTTACTGCCTGTCTCCCCTTTGTTTCTAAAGAAAAGCGATAATAAAGAGGGAGACGAAGTCATTTTCTTCAGAAGAAAAACAGTGAAACAGTGTCATGGGGCCTTAAGAGTCAAAGGAGGAAAGGAACACTGATACAACCATAAGGGTTTGGTGGTGGTGGTTTTGTTTTAAGTCAGTAGGAGTTTTGCTTTCTGGTAGTGGCAAAGTAGAAGCAGTTTGTTAGCTAGCTGTATATCCTCTCGCCAGGAGAGAACAGACCTGATTCTTTGCTGGAGCTGTGCTTAGAAGAGAAGAATAATAGTTTGTGGGAGAAAACAAACCACAGTGGAGGCATTTGTTACAACTGTCCAGAAAAACCTCTCCTCACTTTTTGTATGTGATTCTTTATAACGTCAAATCAGTGGAGGTTTTCTTTTCCTACAACTCCAGCACCGCTCCTTCCCATAAAGTATCCCCTGTAGTGGGAGGTCAGAGATGCAGAACCCCATTACAGTACCAACACTGTATTTCCAACCAGAATTAAAAGCGACAATGTTGTAAAGGCTCCAAATATCTGCTCTGATACTCCTGACAAACAAAACTGCGTAAGAGCTTGTTTTGCTAGGAAAGTCACAGCACATGAACCTTTCCATCAGTTTGCAGGATAGTATGAAGGAAGCCACTGAGAAAATTCCCCACCATCTTAGGTATGAATTGAGCTGGTTGCTCTATGTCTTCTGCCCTGCTTCACAGATCCTTCCTCTCTCTCAGTGCACTTAGATCAAAACACTGTGCTTGTCTTCTTGTGGGCAGAAGCATGAGAGTAACGTGAAGAAGTCAGGTATGCGAGTCTATCTGGGCAAGACACGTTTCACTTTACAGCAATCTAGTAGGGATTTGATCTTCTACCTGCAGTCTCTTGTAAGCCTTTCTCTCAGAGATGGCTTCTCAAATCCATTGGTATCTAAGGCATCTCTCTACAAATAAAGAAAAGAACCAATCACATTTAAATGAGGTAAGCAAGCAAAGAAAGGAAGAACAGATGGGGAAAAAGACAAGAAAGAGAGAAAGAAGCCACTATCAGAAGTTTACACATCATCATACAAACAAAAAACTAAAACAACAAAGACAACAACAACACAAAAACAAGCAACAGTTGAAACAAAGTCTTCAATACACAACGTCTTTAACAACTGACTTTTCAGAATGATCTCCCTTAATTTCCACCTCATTACCCAGGAGAGGTAGCAGAGAAGTCAGACACATATTAACGGTCTGCAGTACATTTGAACTCTCTTGCGTTCAATTACAAAGCATTCTGCCTGAAGCTATTACATTAGCTCTTTGTCACATACACCTAAAAGCACTTTATACGAATTCAGATATGACACTGTAAGATAATTATCCATTCAGTGGAAAGTCAATGTTAGTCTTCTCAAGGACATTTCAAGGATTATCTGCGATACCCACCAGTCACTTTTTAAACACATAAAAAAACCAGAAAACTCACAGTCTTTTCAGCTTCTTGTTAAACTGGTTAACAGTCCCAGAGATTTTTGGTGAAGGCGATGAAACATCCAGTCTTTTTTTTTTTTTTCTGGCGGGGGTGGGGGTAGGGCGGGGCTATGTGTGTCTGTCCTAGTCATATTAAGGAATTTCCACAGCTTTTAGTGTACATATTAAAACTACCCTTCGTTATTTCTTTATGCAATGTGCTGAAAGTTACTTTGCTTGTTGTCCAGTCTCTTCACGGTTTGACTTTCTTATTGTGTCTTGATTAGATTGCCAATGGCTTCAAGGGTTAGCAATAATTATACTGGGAATTAGACTAATAGTGCATCCTATATTTTTAAAGAATAGAAGAAGAGTCTTCTATAGAGACAATCATAGGGACTGTCAGAAAGGATTCATCTTAAAGATTTGTATTTTTTTTTAAAGAAAAGTACTCTGTAGTTAAAGAGAGAAATAATTTATAAATGGAAAGAAAGATCAGAATGAAACAAGGTTTACCATGGCTGACCAGCTCAGGAAACTGACCTTATGATTTAAGGAAAAAGTAATGCAGGTCAGCAATACGTGTTTCCATCCTCACAAAAGTCACATTGCCACATTCACCCAAGAAGCAACTCTGGCTGGCTGAATATAGAGGAGTGCTCCCATTGTATGAACACAGTGGACAAATACATTAGTGGTTTTAATGGATGCTTAGATATCACAGAGTCACAAGGTATATGAACCAAAACAGACAGTTAGCATAAGCTACATCTAAACAGGCTTTGGAAAACAAAGAGGAGGGAGAATTGCAAGAAGAAAAGAATGTGGTGGGAAATATGGTGTCCCAAGTTCGACTACTGCTTTTCTGTTTGGACAACGCTCACTCTTTCAGGAGTGAAAGTCACAGTCATATTAATCCATGTGTGTGAACAGTTGTGAAATCTTTGGCTGGAAGGAATCCTTTAAATACCAAGAACTTTTAGGGATATTAGAGTGCAATTCACTCCGGGTTGTAGATGTCTTACTTAGAAGACCAATTCAGTGTCTGTATTTCTATGACGCGTGCTACAAAGAAAGTACCTTTGAAATTGTCTGTATTCTCACTAGGAAGTGGAAGGTGATTGTAACAAAGTAGAAAATGCCTTTCTGGTAATTAATCTTTTCATGAGAAAGCTATTTACAGTGAAAGATCCTCAAGCAGACTATAACAAGCCCTTCACAGAGCTTCTATAGCTGCTGATTAGCATTCTGTCCAAGTTATCCCAACTGTAAAATCTGGCATTTAACCTTTGAAGTTGAAAATACAGATCTAAGCCCCTGTAGATAGAAGTGTGCAACAAATGTGGCCAATAATCTTTTAAATGTGACAGTTAAGAGGAAAACACAGGTCATAGGTGATGTAGAAAGTCAGGCTTTGAGGTCTTCACTGTTGAAAGTACATAGGGCTTCTGGCATGCTCAGGTTTGCTGGAGAGGACATGGTTAAATCTATGTTTCATTCATTTTTTTTCAGAAAAGTAAAACCAGAAAACATTACAAGACTTCAATGCTTGCAAATCTTCACCAGCCAAACATATGTTATGTTAAAATGGGCTCTCATTCCTGTCTTGTACAAAAAAAATCCCGAGGCTATTCAGACTTTCTACATTCTTCAAACCAGTGTGACAAAGAATGGTCCAGGATCATCTTTTTTTTCTTCTGATAAGAAGTACTCCTGTGCTCTTCTGCAATCAAAAAGTCCAATGCGAGTTTCTGCACATTCAATACAACCAGCATGAGGGAGCAGTCAGACAATGCTGGATGGAAACTGAACAGACAAGTAAGTTGAAACTAAGAATCAAACCACAGAGACATCTCAAACTTAGGCTGATGAGCAAGGCATGTTGTTGTATTTCTCTTACTCTTACAGTTTCTTACAGAGAGACCAAAAGGAAAGGCAGTGCCTTTCTCTTCCTCCAGGTCAGAGAGAGAAAATAAGTTTAATATGAAAAAAAAGATGCCAAGGTTCTTTCCTGAGCATTAATCTCCACACTGGTGGTGCATCCTTGAATCACAAACACCTTTCCCCTAAATATTTGATTCTTTGACTCTTCTCAATTTTGTCTTTGAAAGTATCTTTAAGTGACTGTTAATACACACACTCCACACATTTAAGAATATGGGTTCCAAGACTGGAGTCTTACTGTATTGGAGCATACCTAACCCCCATAGTCACAGAAAGTGGATGATGTGTCTTCCTTACTGATTCTAGTGACGCAACATCTGCAAGTTCTTGACTGTTTCAATAAAGCCTGAAGCTCCCTGCAACATAAACCATTCTCCTCAACCTCACAAGTCTAAGAAATAACGTGTAACGAATGAGCAATGAGAGCCCTGGAAAAGAGAAAATAGTTCCTTTCTATCCTGACACTTCTGCTGCTGTTTGGAATTAATTTAATCTAACATCTACGAAAGCAGAATTAAATTAGTTGTATTATTCATCTTAGCTGGTGGCTAGTCAAAACTACCATACTCAACCTTAAGTCTTTCTTTTTTTAAATTATATACACATAACCATGTATACATCGAGAGTTGTTTTCCTGTCATTTCTTGAAGTGACTTAGGCAAACAGCTGCTTCCTTCAACCTACTGTGGGATTAAACCCAAGGCTTGAAGAACTAACAAACTCCTCCAGCTTTGACTAAAAACTCAATAATGCCTAACAGGGCAGCAAGGGGTTCTCATCGTCTACAGATCAGGCCTGAGGGAGAATGCATCTGCCCCTAGAGCCCACACAAACACATAAAGAGGAAAGAGGTCCACAATCTCTCACTAAAACACTAATTAAAATTCTATTTCTGAACTAGGCTTTCTAAGAACTGAAAGAAATGTCTTAACTAATATTGCCGACTGGAACAAAATTCATTTTTCAAGCATTAAGAAAAAAACCCCACACATTAACTTCAGGAATAATGCTTCCCACGGAAACCTTTAAGTCTTGATTCTTTAATTCATAAATCATGGAGAGCTGAAGTTCATTCATTGAGGAGATCATGACACTGCTTAACTGTCTCTTCCCAGACTTTTCCGTTAGAGATCACCTTACATCTACTTAGCAGCTTTGAGATTTAAAGTTTTATGCTGGGAAATATCTTCTAGCATGAGAAACATCTATGCCTTGAACCTCACTTTCATAAATAAATAAATATTCAAGCCACACACAGGATTAACTTCTCTCTCTTACATTTCAAGCATTTTCTGGGTGTTGTTTGGAACTCCTAAAGTTAATCAGTGAGAACAGTTTGGGGAAGTCTCTTTCTCACACAGTTAAAGCTGTTGAGATGATCTAAACTGGCAGAAAGCAATTCAGGCAGCTGGAAACTGGCTAGAACAAACTTAGTAGATCTACTTTCCCCTTACAGGAATGCTGTGTGATAATGAATGACAACAAGCAGCTGGATATGTAGTGGTTATATCTTAGTTTCTCTGCACTGAAGTTATAGGTGGGACCGCATCTTTCACAGACATATGTAAACCAGCTTTCAAGTGATAAACTCAAATACTGATAATGCTGTGACTGAGACAGATCAGCATGAGAAAACTACACTCAAGAAGCAGAGCACTTAGATCTCATAAGCTTTTTGTTGTTCTTGGTATCTGAACTAATCACAAAAAATATTAGACATGCCTTCAAAAGCTGTGGTACAACCAAATCCTACTCCAAACTGTATTTCAAAATTTTATTCAAAAAACTGTATTACAACTAAATTTCCAATCAAACTAGTTCTTCCAGTGGGTCTTAAAAACTAATAAAAAATTAAAATCATCAGAGCATCAACCAATTTTAATGCTCAGTTTCGTTTCTGAGGGGGTCTTCATCTGACCAATGGCTTTATTAAGATGAAGGCAGAAACTGACTTGTCAGGAGCAGCTCCTCACAGCACACTTTCCCGCTGCCTTGCAGGCTGATAGCCTTGGCTTCCAGCTCCTTATGCCACAATTGTACCTGTTATTGTGTGAAAATTTTCTCTATTTCTGAAGACTGCAGGTGTGGCTGACAACTTTTTCCTTCATATATTTCTCCTTGGGCCTTTAGACTGCTCCTTTATAGTATAATCAGTCTCAGCAAGTGACTAGTAATTACCTTGTTAAAACACACATTTTCCAATGAAATATTTTTTGACTATAGGCTGTCCAAAACACAACTTTGTACAAAACATCAAGTTTACTCCATTTTCCACACCCTAACAGTTGAGTAGGCAAGAGGGGCAAGGTGATTTTTTATATTTTCTTTCATTATATCTTTACTCTAAATTAGAGTTTTCCCTCTTCCTGCGTCTCTCTTTGAACTCCTCCCTGAAAGGCCAAGACGTTTCAGTGATTCCATGTTCTCTCAGATTTTATGTAAGAAACGTACCTTTTGTAGAGGAAAGTTAGTCAAAATATTCTTCAGAAAAATTACTGCCATTCGTTTCATAACTATAAGTTTTCTTGCTCATCTTCTCTCAAAATCTACTGACGTGTAGGCATGAAAATTAAAGTACACTATTGGTGTCATATCACTCCAGTACAACATCACTTCAGCATGTCTTCTCAGTACTCAGGTCCAGAGTCTCATTTGAAAATTAATATATAGACAGGACCAGAGAGAAAGCTTGGGATTTCCTGTGGCTTCTCTCAAGACAGCGTGGCTCAAAGCACCTCATTACTTCACTACAGAAATCACAAGACATATAGAGGCTCTGTAGAACTATTAAAAGTATTTGTACTGCATTATCGCTAGAAATCTCAGCTCTGATCTGATTCAGTTTTCACAGACTGGTGGACTAGTGTTGACAGCCGATGTCAATGCTCAAAAGCAGATAGATAAGATAGGTCACTTGTAGAAGATAACACAACAGGGGGCACAGCCAAGAAATAGTCCATTTACATGGATTCTTATAATATTATATTCTATAGACTAAGTTCTCAGATTAGTGTTACCTATTTTCCTTTTTTCATCAAATGCTTCCCTCTGCTAACTAGCAACTTAGCACAGAATTCAGTTCCAAACAGGAACCATGGACTTAAAAGAACACAACCCTGTTGACAAGGCAATAATAATTCTGTCTCATAGGGCAGTCATCATCCACAGGCAGATCTTTGGCCCTCTCT
Organism: Cariama cristata; assembly: GCF_000690535.1. Lineage (NCBI taxonomy): Eukaryota > Metazoa > Chordata > Aves > Cariamiformes > Cariamidae > Cariama > Cariama cristata. The sequence continues at coordinate 98,101 of NW_009617044.1, forward strand.
TTTCAACATCCTGCCCTACTTACTCTAATACTTTCTCTATGCTTAATATATTTGGTTGGGTTTTTTTGTTTTTTATACTGGGGTGAACATTAAAAGGATTAGGCATTATTGCAGTTTAATATACCAATACTGAGCCTTTGCTGATTATACTTGATTACTTTCACAGAGACAAGTGAAGACAGTTTCCAACCATCTTCAAATCCAACAGGTATCTGACACTACATTAACTGTATTTTCGTACCTTGATAAATTATTGTAGACGACGCAACCAGAAACAAGAGCATCCGTTTTCCAGCCCAACTTACAGAGTTCACTTTGTGAGCAAAGCAGTCTATGAAAGCAACAGCTCATTGGCCTGTTGAATAGCCACATAAAGACTACAGTAGGATATCTTTAACTGAATTTGAATTTGTTATGTCAGGTCGTGTTACGTCCCATAATGCTACACACTGTCAGCTTGAACTAGAACATGGTGTAACCTGACATGGTGAAAAATAACCTGGCAAATCTGATCTGAAATAACGTGGCAGATGATACACTGAAACACATGCTGGTTTCAAAAGCAAATGCAGTAGCATACTGACCCTCTAAGAAGTAACCCTCTAGAGAGAGAAAATATTAGGTGATCTTTCATTCTCTCTCTGGCAATACTTTATGTCTCTTTACACCATAATTTAACAACTGTCAAAGAATCCATTGCTGAATGATCTCATCAACAACAGGTTACAACAAAGACTGATGGGCAGGTGACTGCTATAGCCTCAATAATGTACGCTGTTATAAGCACACGGGTTGAAAGTCTCTGTCCAAAATTTGGTTTCTGTGTAGAGGATATGGATAAATAAATCTCTCACAACACTTCAGAATACTTTTGAAGCTGCTCTTATCACTGTAATTATTGATTTCCACAGATCAAATGTAACCTCTATGGAAAAAGCAGGTCCTATCCAAGCTTTTCCTAATAGTGTACATAAAGACCTACAGTTTCTGATAAATACAAATATATGAGAATCAGTTTAACATACATGTCAAATCATGTTACTTATAAATACATTCACATGCATATGTACGTTGGCCTGGTTTGGCTAAAACAGGACCAATTCTCCTTTCAGTAGATTTTCCTTCAGTTAAGTTTCTTCTAAGTAACTGCACTTTCTGAAGTTGACTACATGTTCTTCAGACAATGTCTGCTTTTAGAATTGGTAATGCTTGATGTTTATAGTTGTTATCAAGGGAACAGCAGGATTGGTATGCAGAAAAGCCCATGTTTATACTCATTCCTGTGGGAACCAAGGTCACTGTTGGCACTCTCGTGTTCCACAAGTGAAAAGATATAAAAGGGTTGCACCCATGGGAAGGAGCAGACAGGACAGGTGACCAAACACTGACCAACAAAGTATTCCGTCCCATACCCGTCATACCCAGTATAACGCTAAGGGATCAGGAGGGTTGGTCCCTTCTTCTTTCATGGCTGGCATGCCTGTGGGACTCTGCTTGTTCTCCTGTCTCTGATCCCAACCGTGTATTCCTGAACCTGGTTGCCACCTGCTGCTGAGTCCAGTTCAGGACATCCTGGTGCCCACTCTGCCATGTCAGCAGTGCGAGCCACCGCGGCACACAATTCCATGATCATCATTGGGAAGCTCAATCTTGGTTTTGTATATTTTTATTTCTGTTATTAGTAGTATTAGTATTAATATTATTACATTCTTTTTCATTGTTATTGTTTTATTAAAGTTGTTTTAATTTTCCAACCCGTAAGTCTCTCTCCCTTTTCTCCTTTCCTTTCCCTGGGGAAAGAAGGGGTTAATAGAGAGTATCTACCTTCCCCTTTAACTGCGGGCCCACCCTTAAAGGGTGAGACAGGTCCACACAAATAATCAAGCATTCCCGAAACACTCTTTTAAAGGACTTCTGTGTGGCTATCTAACTTCAACAGGATTTACAACTAACTGAAAAACTAAAAGAATTGGTCCTATAAAGGTATGGAAAAACTGGGAGACTTTTTGAACAAAAACAACTTTAAAATGCTTTTTAAAAATTGGAAAACAGAAAGGATAAAATAAATAATCCTTTGTGGTCAATGCTTTTTGCTAATTTGTAGTCAATGCTAATTACTGATTCAGACAACTTAAATTGGGATGTCCAAACTGGAGACAAAACTTGAAATCATGCAAAGAACACACTTTTTTTTTCCCCTCTTTTTTTTTTTTTTTAAAAGTGGCAAATACTGCAAACTGGGCAGAAATACATTGACAAATCTGTAGAAAGGGAACAGTGCTTAGGTTTAACGTATTTTTAAGTATTTTATTTAAAGTATTTCACAAATACTTCATGTTATACTTATGTATAACAATTTGAAGAGCAATTTACATATAAAAAAATAGAGTAAGTCAGCAATGAGCTCTTGGTCTAGTAGTCTAGCTGACCTAAGTCCCGTAAAAAGCTTATCAACAGTTTTGTGTTTCTAATGCTGGAGATTATTTCCATTTTATTAGTACCATAGAACTTGCAAAACATAATAAGGCTGTACAGCTTGATGTACTGAAAGGGCTCTTCAGTAAATACAAAGGTTAAAAGGAAACAAGCAAGGAAAAAAATATGTCGAATGTTGGTAAAGTTTGCACTAAGTGCCTGTTTAATATAAAGACCAATGTGCTGACTGAAGCTGTGCAGTAATGAAATACAAAGTGCCTGCCTGTCCACAAACAGAAAACAAGGGAAAAATAATTCCAGAGATAAAATTAAACATTTTCCATTTATTTTTCCATTTATTTGATGTATTTAAAAATACAGAAAAGATGCCTGCCTTCAAAACGTCACTGGTCATTACTGCTGTTCTGGAAAGATCAACATCCAAAAAAAATCTGCATCTTAAATTAATTTGGTCCTTTTCTCCTAAACGTTTTCCAGAAAGACACATATGCAGAGGAATAATATTTACCTCTAAAGATGAAAAGTATATATATTGAAGATTTAAAAAAAAGCCGTATTGAAGCACTTTATTTTATACTCTGACAAAACTAATTCAAAATGTCCCAAAAGAAAACAAAAATTAAGCAAAATAAAAGCAGTTTTATATTTTGAATTCACGATCAAGGTATTAAATTATTTTTTCCATAGACCGAACAGGCCCAACTGACCCAAATGTTTACTGGCATCAGGTCTGTCTTGTCACAACAAAACCAGCATTTCTGGAGTTTCAGCTCCTTGCTAATGTCAGAAGATCCTAGTGTCTCTGTATTTTTGGTGGATAGGAATTACTAGCAAATACTATTACTCACTTTGATGAAAGCAAAATATTAACAGCTTCTAGAGCATTTTGAAATTACCGAGATCTCAATTATTCTGAAATACATTGTAGCTGTCTTCTCATCAGCCCTCACTTGCAAGAAACCATTAGTGGATGCAGAGAAACGTCTCATGCAAATACGAAAACCCAGGCCTTCTTCATGGCTACCACTGTGAAACTGGAAACATTTGTGTGGTCAATTTGCATTAAAACCAAGTAATTTATAATGATTTGTGACAGAGAGGAGAGCTGTGGGCAAGATACCTTTTTTTACCAAATCCAGAGTAATTTTTCCATGACTTCGTCTCTACCATTTGGGTTTGCCAGCATTCCTTCTGGAGCCTTCTGATACTGCACAAAGCCAAACCCCTCCTGATGCCAAACCCTTTTTTCCCAACATTGCAGCACAAAGTGGAGTGCTGTCAGCGGTGGCACTGCCCTTTTACTCCCAAGGGACAAACTCATCCTGCACTGTCCAGGCAGAATATTGTTCAAAAAATTCAAATAAACAAATTATCCTTCAGAGTGTTATGAAACAATTCCTACCCTAATACACACTTAATAACAAACGCCCAAAAATGAAAACCCTGCTCTCCTGTTGTCCTTCTTTTCCTTTTTCACTAATAGAAGACTCCTATTAACAACAACAAAAAAAATCTTCAATCACAAGAAGAAAACAGGAAGATTAATTAAACATTTGCTATCTAAATAACTCCCACTCTCAAAAGAAAACATAATCACTTTTATGCAGGAAACCTCTCTGTGTAAACATATTAAACTTTAAGTCATCAGTATACAAGGACATTAGAGAAAAAGAGCATTATCTGAAACAGAATTACCGTTCAGTGACAATGTTTGCCATAGAAGTGTCCAAGGCACAATGAAACAGAGACCAATACAGTGGGAACTCAAAATTAATATGGCATGATATAACTGAGATTCTGTAATTATTGCTCTTTTAATGCACATTGTGTAGCAGAAACAAGTTCTCAATTATCAAAATGTCTTGGGGAGCAGGAACTAGCTCAGCCATCTTCATACTGCTGCATTACACTTACTATGTCTCTGCTGGTCTGCATACCTTCCATCAACTGCCTTAACAGTGATACAGAACACTACACATTACAGAAAGAAAATTGCAGGGGGCTTTATTATCTTTTTTTTTTAAAAAAAATTTCCCAACAGTAAACAAAACTGTTTAAAAAGGAAGACCAGCACAGCAAGGCAATGTCTCTTTGTAGTCTCCCGAGCACTCGTTCTTCTAACACATAGACAATTCAGGTGGAAGTCCTTCAAACTGTGATTAAATGCACACTGAAATATTCTACTACCTCACAACTTTCAGGTATCTTAACATCACATTTAATTTTTATCTTTCAATTTAACATAGGACATATGTTAATCTCTGAAAAGAAGTTGAATTCGACCTTGAAACAAGTCCTTCAGCTAATTTTATTTCAGTATCGTGTAGGTTACAACATATCTTACCTTGACTATCATCAGGATTTACAGTCAGCCATTTCCAATATTTATCAGCTTGTCTGATTTTAATTATAATAAGCATGGAGCTAACTTCAAATACCACATCTATCAGATTAAGTTCTCAGAAGCTCTCAGCAAAGTCTAAGCATGAACGCCAACTAAGGTAACTCAGACTTCCTTGTGCTACTCATTTTATACCATGTGTTAATAATGGAGTGTTGACTGAACTAGGAGAAGCCAGGGAGAAGAAACTTCATACCTCCATGGTATGGTGAAGACAGCATCATCAAGGGCTGTCCTACCTCATATAGCCCCTGATAACCAAGTGCTTGGCATACACTGTGTTGTGTGATGGAAATCATAGGCTTACCATTTGATGTACTGGAGAGGTAGAGGGGAAAAGGCAAGAATAGATGAAAATCCTAGGAGGTATAGTCAGCTCACAGTACCTAAACACACAAATTCCTCTGGGTTTGCCAGATACTCGATGTTCACGAATCAATATCACATTACCTACATAGCCTGACCTTACCAAAATAATCCACGCTCCAGGACAGACCAAACACAACAAATTTAATCTGGAAAGCAGAACGGTAAAGCAAGGTACTAGGGCTACATGGAAACTTTTTTTTTTTCTCCCAAGTTTTAACTTGAAAAGCTTTATAGCTCTAACTAAAACAGGCACTACTCATCTCAGGGGTTTTTGTGTTAGGTTTAGGTTTTTTTTTTTCCACATATACTCACAAAGATGGTATACACAGCTAAAATTTGTCCTGTGTGCATACAAAGGAACTAGCACAAGAAATTGCACACAGTTTCAATGAAGGTATGTTCCTATAAATACATGCATTAGTCCCTACGCTCCAACTTCATAACACTGACTTCTTTGGGAACCTGGAAAGTTAGGTGTTGATTTGCAAAAAAGGAAATTTGCATTTTTTGAAGAAGATTCACCATTTTTTATGTGTCTAAATGACACATAACCTAACCATACTCCTATTCCTACAAGTTTTTTATATGCTACCACTGTATTTAAAGCTGAATTTCTAATTACAGATTCCAGGTAACTGCCGTTCTTCAGTATAAACACAAATTGCTTTTGCTCTTTGTTTACACCAATACACACACCTTTGATTGTATATTGCTGTGTATATGCATGTGCATATAAGTAATGTATATATGTATTACACACATATGCATCATGAGGACATGAATACAAACACACAAACGCACCCTTTGAAATAGTCTAAGCACATATGTTCATGGCTGTTGTGTGCATATGGATTTATCCCATTTTTCTCCTATCCTTTACTGATCGTCAAACGTTACCAATTAGTCTCAGCAACAGGTGGCTAGCCGTAAGGACAGACATGTAAAATAAACAGCACTTTCTCAAAAATCTGGCTCTGCTTTATTCACTGCTGTGTCACAGTACCAGCAGCCGCTGTCGAAGAAGCATGTCCATGATTGTGAAGACTGCAGGGAAAGGAAGACAACCAGCTCCTGATCAGCCCCTTGATTAATGTTACCCAAATGACTCCGCAGCTTTTCATGTCGGGAGGGAAAGCTCACAAGCAGAAGGAGGACAGAACCGTAACACCGTCCACAAGATTTACATTCCAGTGAAGCCTCCAAAGCAATGTGTGATCACAAAGAGAGAAAGGCAGATCATTTTGAAGGCTCTGACAACCTCAGCAGCTACAGTGAGATATAAACCTCGCTGCATAGCGTGACACTACTTATGGCTTCTTACCAATTACTTCTAATAGGGACGGCTCCGTTTCCCCATTGCTGTATGAAGCAAGTAGAGAGACAAAGATTGTACCTTAAATAAAGCACACTAACTCAAAGTGCAAGGCTGTCAGATGAACCACAAATGAACACAGAAGCCACTTCAAACTGAATAAATACTGATCTAACTTCCTCACTCTTAAAATAAGGAGAACAAAACTGCCTGTGAGTACAGTGAAGCCCCTTCTGAAGCTTGTACTTTGGAAAAAAATAACCATTGGCTCAATAACCCCTTGCCTTATTAAGCACTTTGGGTCAAAGTGTCAAAGAGAGGAGGAAGAGCCTTCTCCAACAGAAATGCTTACAAATACAACCCTAGTATGAAGTAACAGAGTTTCTTTTCAAAAGTGGTGATAAAGTAGGGCCATACCACCTTTTCTCTAAAAGAAAGAACTCACAAGAGGTTCATTTGAAATGTAAGAACAACTAGATTTTGGCTTGGGTTCTGTTACTACTGTTTCAAGAAGAAACATTAGGAGCTGGACTTCAGCTCAATTCTCACCACAGCCATCAACTTCTTTTGTGATAAATATTTATCACTTTTAAAAAGCAAACAAATCTAAAACTACACACACACTGCCTGAGACCTGAACATTTTGAACACTTGAGAGTGACAGAGAAACTGTGGAAAAGTCACAGCAAGAAGGATCTGAATATTGCTTGGTCTTAGTATTAGACTTAGGTTTACATGCATGGTTCATAACCTTGCAGTTATCACATGGATTGCAGCCCTGACTGATGAAGGCCAAGTACAAACTACTCTGCTAAGAACAAGGTGCGTTGAAGTCTGACTGGGGTCAGGATTAACATGATTGATGAGGACATGTACATGCAAACATTGTTGGTAGGAGTATATATAAATCCTTCTCCATGAGGATCTGCAGTCTCTCAAGACATTAAACTGATACATAGAAGTTTCCCTTAAATTCCACTAAAATTCAGTTTTGCCACATCTTTTTAGAAAGGCCCTAGTAAAAACATATTCAAGAGGCAAAACAGTCACTGCACCAAGCACTTAAATGACATTAAAAGCGAATGAAACTTGGTCATCCCCCTGCCATTGGGCCTCCAAAACCTTCTCCTTGGGAATTAAATAAAGTTCAAAGCATAAAGACAAAGCATCTCACCAGCTTCTGTGGTGTTTGAGTTTAAGGACTATTTTGGCTTCATTTTGTTTTAAACATATGACATTTCATATCAACAAGTCAAGTTTTGCAAGAGACACCCCCCAATAAGACAGGCTGTAGGGAGATTTTGGTGTCTGACAACATGGCTACATCCTACACAAGACTTTTTAATGAAAATCTTGCTTGTGGATACATTTACATGTTTCAAATAAACAAACTAGGAATTAACATCACACATTACCATTTCTATACAATTACCACAGTAATTAACAGTAATAAACACTAAATGTTTAAAATCCTTCTTTCAGATCATTATCATCAGAGTCTTTCCTTTTTCCTTTAAAAAAAAAAAAAAAGGAAGGATATTTTCCCCTAACAAAACATCTCTTTAGTACATAAAGAATTAGCTAAATAATAAGCAGCCATCCTCCCACCTAAGACATATGGGAAAACAAAGCTATTTGCATATATCCCCACAGGTCACCTTTTGCTTGCCAGTTTCCACTCTTTAAATCATTATTAAGGGGGAAAAAAAAAAAACAAAAACAAAAACAAAAAAAACCACACACCACCAAACACACACACAAACCAAAACATTTAGATGCTGATTTTTGTTAGTATGCTTTGCTAAATAGAATACTCAAATCAATATCAATTCCTCATAGCAGCATTTCAGTGAAGACTTTTTTTCCCCCCACTCAGGTGGGTAACGTAAATAAGAACATTCAGGAACACATTGATCTAAACTTCTACAAAATCATTCACATTTACACACAAAAGCCATAGGTATTCTTACCTCCTAATTTTCTAATAAATCCATTAGAAAAAAAGTCCATATAGATTCTGCTGGAGCAATAACTTGAAAAACAGCAGTGATCACAAATAAGAGCAAATTCAACTAGGCTTTTTGTTTTCTAAACAATCATTCAGAATCCCCAGATGGTTCTCCTGATGTTCTAACACTTAACTTTCATTGTTATTAAGAAACAAAGATCTAATTAGCTGTTGTTTTGCTAGATAACAAGGGTAATCTTTCTTCCTACATTAATATTAAAAATCTGCAATGAAAATACACTCCTGTCCTGCAAAGGATCAGAGCTTCTCAAATACTCCCCTTGCCCCAGATGATTATTAGTTTTGTAAGGATTTTCCTTTCCCTCAGGCGGTTCTGCCAACCCTTCTGCAGCATAAGGGTCTCAAATTTGTCTGGCTTTATAGTAAAGTGATTAATGGCCACAGTGCAGAGAAGAATAAATTTCATATATTCCCAAGCAAAGGAAAAGGCCACCTTCAGAGGAATGAAAAAAAAAAAAAGCAAACAAGAGAAAGATAGATTTTGCATTAACCGTGACTAAATTCAGATTATTGGGGGGGGGGCACAGATTCTAAGACAGCGTAGTAACTACTGTAGATCAAGATTTTTAGAACTCTCTTAGAGATGGTTTACTCCATTCCAATCCATTAGACAATATAACAATAACAACAAGTCTTCCTGACATCAGCTGAGGAAGATGAAACACAGAAGGTTAATTAACACACAAAAGGGATTAAACATTGGAACATTAGAAACAAACTGTTTCCTGAGCAATTGCAGTGATGAGTCCTTTGACTTTGTGTCTGATGTTTGGATTACCTCATGTTTAACAATGTTCAAATAAAGCTTTTAGCGTCCCCGAATCTTCTATAAGATGCTTTTCTTTTGGGATTCCCTGATGTCGAAGAACCTAACCAAGCACCTGCTGCTGGGTTGATTCTTTCCTGTTCAATAGTTTGCAATTGAGTTCACAGTGCAACCTTTTGCGACGCAGGAATTTGGAGCTCTCTCTTGTATTGATGACCTATTTTTTCAAAATGTATAGAAAACGCTTGAGGCCTTTGCTATATTAGATTGATTTGAAATTGGTCAATAAGATCAACATTATTCAGAATACAAGTAGACAGACAGGTGATCTCACGCATGCAGAGTGTAATCAGAGATGCTGTATTTTTTCAGGAATCAAGTAAAATCCAACACAAACTGAACGATTCAATCCTTGCATACATGTAGACAGCCCATTCTACAAACAGTTATATGTGTTTCAATTTGAGGTTATATTTAGCCTTTACAGTCCCTCTATTCAGTCTAAAGATAGAGCACTTGGCACGCACTTGAATTTTGCAGGATAGGAGCCAATACTGTTTCATGGACCTCCTGGCATGGTTATAGTATTAGGCTCTGTTGCTTAAAAGTGCCTCGTGCAGGTGTTTCCTCACATCAGGCAGACTTTTCTGTGGCAGGATTTGAACTCAGGAGTCATTCTGAGTATTTTAGATAGGCTATATATTCTCCAATTCCCTTCCTGTGATTACTCATTTATATTTGGATTTCAAGGAGACTGTTTACTCATTTAAAGTTACACTGGTACATTAGTTCTTGCATAATTAGTGAAAAAGGTGGTAATAAAGTTTTCATCTTTATTTATTATTTAAACCAACCTAATCCAGATTCTTTAACTCAAACAAGAAAATACCTCTCAGTCTACAAAACAGAATTCTTTCTCTCCTTCCCACAAAAAAATGAAGCTTTTAGTTAATTTTTTGTTTCTTTTTTTAAAAAAAAAAAAAAAAAATGTACTGCAATGAAGCTGCTGAGTTAGTGAAACTAAGCTCTTCTATCACCTTCACTACATGAACTAAACTCATAAAGGGAAGCAGGCGAATCTCAGTGCTAACTTTGTAGTTTTCTCTCTTGCCACTTAAGTCTAATAAGATTTTTCAGCCACATCATGTTATAAACCATCAAATGATTTTCTGATGCAACTGTCTCACAAGGCCCTAAATGTCTTATTGTTCTCTGATATAACCAAAAACATTTGAGATTTCTATTATTGCTAATTTTCTGTCTTACTGTTGCACAGCAAAAGTTACTAAACCAGATCCTAAGTGGACTAGCTAAATTACAGCAATCCAAACAGGAAGAGAACAGTCTGAGATTCCACCGAAAAACACTCCCATCCCATAGTGACATTACTGCCATCACACCAACGTAATGACTCCCCGCAGCCAATCTGTGGTTACCGAGAGGGTGGCCTGCACTTGCCAAACTCACTTGTCTCTGGGGTTCCAACTCTTTCTGCTACCTTGATCTGGAATTTTGTTCCTTTCTAATGGTGTAAGTAGGATTTGAGAGAAAGAAAACTTAAATACAGCTGTCATCAGTACTCAGTCAACCCCACTAATTGGTCAATAATCCAACGTTTAAAGTGTCCCTCTTTCTTTGCCTCCCACCCTTTGCGCTGCTAGGCTGTCCTTGTTATTCCTGTTTTAACACCGTAACATATTGTTTCACTTAATCACAGGTTGTCCAGACTTACGTGGCTGCGCAAGATGGGAGAGAATAAAAGATATAAACCACCACAAAGACTCCCACAGATAACTACTTTGTACAGCAGAGAGATTGTATCACCAAATATTGCTTGCTAAAGGGCGAGTGCACTTTGGGCACCAGAATTGTAATTTGGAGTCAAATATCTGCAATCCAAACTATTTTTTCTTTAAATAAAATTTGACAAGCTCATATATACTTCCATACAAGATAATCATAACACAGCATCCTTAATGCAGAGCAACAGGGAAGATCTTCACTCAAAATTAAAGCACACTGCTGTTCCTTCAGCCAACAGGATTTCTATTACACCACAAGTGCCTGGTGGGGTATCCAGGTAGGTGTTGCTGCTCAGGCTGTGCTGAATTATGAATACAATGCCAGAATTTGACCTTTAATTATTCTTCCATAGCAGGGGGGATTCATACTCCTACTGGCAAAAACAAATGGAAGAGAAACAGTTCCTTCCTGTAAAGATTCTGTCATTTGAAGGATAAAGGTGATTATAGAGAAGTGTTGGTTCTAGTTAATGGATTATTCCTTTCCTTAACAAAGTTCTCTTTATGTTATAATATGGCTTTTAGATGACAAGATATATCTTAATTCCTGTTAATGGCAATATCAAATATTAATAGCAGTGTGCCAAAGCAAAATTACTTTCAAAATCACTGAGGAGTTGCATTAGGATAAAAGAGCTCTTTGGGTTATGGTTCATTATACAAGGAAAGCATTTTGTATTTCAGGGACTAAATACTTCTTGGTCTTTTGGTATAAACATAACAACTATTCTTCCATGGTATAGTTTCTCTATTTTCCTCACTCCACATGGGTACTTTGCTAGGAAGATATCTTGTAGATGATATAAGCAAATAATGGCCAGAGGCAGACCAGAGGAAATGACAATCACATTGGAAATGAAATTCAAGCCAGCCAAAGTATATAACCAGAGCTGAATTACTATCCTGAGTTCCCTTTCGTGTCTGCTATGCAACAAAGATTTATCTAGTCACAGGTTCGATTCTTACTGATACACGAGGTAGGCTCCTGGGAAATGAGGACCGTCAATAGTTCCTGACCCCATAAGGCCTTCCAAATTATGAACTGCCTCCAAATAGTGTTACAGTAGCTATGTTTCCATTCAGAGCTCTCACATCACAGGGAATCATCAATGAAATTATTGTGAGGGACTTCCCCACTCAATTTCCGTCTCTTTCTTGAAGGCCTCCACAATTGTCCCATATCTTTTTGTCAGAAACAGCCTATTTGGGTCTTAATTACTAAAGTGAGATATACAAAAGCAAAATACCCAGTATTAAAAAGGATCTCTGTAGGACTCAATATTCCCCACTAATGAGACTAAACCTATTTACTCAATTTGTAAACAAAAAGTAATGCATTATTTCCATTTCAACAAATGCTATAATACAAAGATGAATATTAAATCACTCTCCAATGGAACTCAGACATCCAGCTTACATTCCTAATGGCTTCTGACTCTGAATAATCCAAACTGTGAAGCCTTTTTTCCTCCACTTTTATTTCATTCTTCACAGTCTAATGATGCATTTGCTTCTAAAATGATTGAAATAATTCTTAAAACAACTCTCAAAGCAACATATCTAAACATTAAATACACCAGAACATAAACGCAGAAGGTACAAAAGGCCTGCACAGCACAGTTCAAGGAAGAGCAAAACTCTGCCACCTTTGCACAGCTCTCGCCAGGAAGGTAAGTTTGCGTAGCTGTGGATAGCTAGCTAGACATCAAAAAGAAGTTTCAGAATTTTACTGAAATCAAAGTAAGGTGCCTAGTTTATAGTCACACAAATATCATAGCAGTCCAGCACTCCCCATGTCTCTGCAACTTTTATACAATGGAACAAGCACAGCTACCTTATCTTGTAGGATGATGCATTCAACTGTAAATTGTTCAGATGCTATGATAAAAGAACCCCACTAAATGCATAGTTTAATGTAAAGTCATAAAAGTAGTGTATAACACAGATTGCTCCAGTGTACAACTAAGTGTACAACTTGGAGTTCTGCCCTGAGCCCAGACAACTCCATGTGCTTTGAGATCTGCATTGTTGAAGGAGTCTCCATGATTTCACATCGACTACCTCCTGAAGAGAGGGAGCATCGAGATGGAAACTTGTACAGTACAAATCCCAGTAACGTTTTACGGTCAGGAATTCACACTTCTTCATTTTCTACAATTTCCTGGCTTAATAACCCCCTAGGCAGACTACGTAACTTATCTTTGTTTGCATTCACCTCCACCTGAAAAATCAGTCAAGCTTTGCTTACCCTTCTTGATCATTGCCCCATTTTTTTTCAGCTAAGGAAAAGTATCTTGCTTTCCTGCTTGCTATTACAAAATAAAATATTATCTTGCATTTCCATAAGGGCTAGGAGAATCGTTCTTGTGTTTGTTTTAATTTGCAGTATGAATGATACTTATTTCATATTCCACAAAGATTGCTGCAGTACAGACTATTTATAGTCTTAGCTTTTCAGAAAAAAAAACAAACAAACAAACAAAAAAAAAAACACCAGAAATTCGTGGCGCTGCACTTAAATGCAATCTTGGATTGCATGTTTCAGATCTTTCCAGTTCCCAGATGTTGACCAAAAGACTGGTTCTGTCTAATAATTTTGTTACATTATATATACACAAATGCAGTAGTCTATCACTTTACAAATATATGAATGTATCACAAGTATATGAATTCTGTGCAGGAGTAAAGGAGTAATAGCACATATTTGTCGACAGACACACAATATGTAGAAAACCATTTTGATCCTCAGGGCTCTATAAAAATTACATTCCTACCATACTTTTCCTCTAAAAAGGTTTCAAGAGTTTTACATTCATTGTAAAACTCAAGATTATGCCTTCTATGAAGATGATGACAAATAATGTTCTCTCTTCTCTAAGGTACTCGGTCACCATGCTTTACAAGCAGAGGAGAAACTAAAGGAATCCTTCAGAGTATGTTCAATTCCCTGTTTATCATCAATCAGCAGAGAAAAGAAGTAGTCCTGGCCAAAGCACTAGCCCCAGCCTATGGAAAGGGTGCTGAAGAAAGCCAACTGAAAAGCTTAGCCATTAAAAAAAAAAAGTAAAAATAAATAAAACACAGTAATTAAATACTAGAAGTGCGAGAAGTAGAAGGAATGGGATTTCTGTCTTGATAAGGAAGACACAAAGCAGTGATGGGAAGCCACGCCAGCTCTTAATTGGGTAAAACAAAAAGGAAACTATTTCCATCCATGAAGGAAGCCAAAGAAGTCCTGCCCAGAGTAGCATCAGAAAAAGTACTAGGAGGGACTGGGCAAAGGCAGGAAGGGAGCAGAGGAAATAAATTTCCTTGTTTCCATATATGAACTCATGTACGCATTTACACATAAGCATATACACATATGTGTATGTAAATACACACACACTCCTTTACCACTTTCCTCAAAATCCATACATAAATATATGTGTGTGTATATATATGAGAATTCTCTCCCTCTCCCTTATCGCTTTCCATGAAAGACAATAGAGACTGGGAACTTATTCAAAGTTTACCGCATATTGAGCTATCTGAATATATTTTCTCAGAATGATGGTATTACTGCCTGAAGCCCTACATACATCCTCCAGGACAGACTTCTGTCCTTCTGCTGTTCAATTTCCAGTTACGCATTTATTGAACAATTTCTAAATAGAGTGTGAATGTTTATACATCCAACAAATGTGAAATAAAGAGACTCCCTTCTGGAACTTGTTCCTCAGTTTCCCTGCTCAAGTACACCAAGTCATTCTTATGAATCTCCTTGTCATTCTCACACGCCCAAACAAACAGTTCAGCTTTATGCCATGGCTTGAAAAGTCAAGACATTCTTTCCCTGACTGATGGCAGTTTGAAAGTCCAAGAAGTTAGGACCTTCTGCAGATGACATCTACAATTTTCAAAGACCTCTCTGTTCAAAATGAATTAATTTGCACCCTCCGGTTCCAGGCTGCCATGCTTTGCACTTTCTTTAGACAGTGTGTGCTGTATTATGAAACATTTCTCTGTTTCAGAATATGAAGCGGAAAAAACAGAGTTAGCAATAGCCACTACTTTCTGCAAAGTTGAGCCTGGAGACTGTTCACTGGAATGTTACAATAAGTTGAAAAAGAGACAGTAGAGAATGCACAATGAGTGCTTTCAGGGCTAATTAATAGTCACTTTCAACCAGATGGTTGAGCTGAAAAACTGGTGGAAAACTACTTCTAATAGAGCCTTTTATTTAATTTGTTCATGAGTGTCTCCCCAGATATACACTTCTGAAGTTTTTAAAAATACAAACTGATTTTAGAAATAGCTATTTTGAACAAAGAGCGCAAGCCTTATGTTTTGAAAATGTCACTCCACAGCATTTTGAATTTTTCAAAAGAACTTGCATCCTCTCTTTGCAAAACATTTTTCAAACTATTTGAAAGGTCAAACTTATTTCCTTAACTTGCCTTGAATTTGTGAGCAAGAGAAATTGCCTGAGACTGCCCAAACTGTTTGTCCAAAGATCTCTGAATAGCTTTCTACTACTACTGAACTTCCAGGAAGGCTATGATAGCACTCATTCAGAATAGAAGCTTCACCACAACTTTAAGATCATTTGTATATCATATCAGGCATTGCCCTGAACGTATTTAGTGAATAGCTTTTAGGGGAAACAACCTCTGTCCACTGCTCCCATACCCTGCATGGAATTAGGGGTGGGTTAGAGAGGGGGAAGTTTTACTTGTGTTATTAACAAGCTTACTCACATACATTAAAAATCAAAGTACTAAAATTAATTCATAAGCAATAATTTGAAGTGAAATTGACTTACTTTAATTACATTTAGTGTTATATACTGCGATGCATTACTAAATAAAAGAATTACGATCAAAAATGACAAAAACCCATGCTTAATTTAAGCAGGCCAATTACTTTAAGTGCCACTACTGTCAGAAAAGTCATTCAAGGATAGATATGGGAACACACAATGCCATTTCTTCAAATAGCTTCCAGATCAAATTCAGTGTAAAAGTCAAAAGGCCAACATTTTTTCCTCTACCCCATTGCATCACAAACTCCCCATGGGACTTGGAGAACTTGGCTGAATTTTTTATGTCCTGGCATTTTCTGCAGAAGCAGTGATGATTATACACTATGTTGACACACTCTGTTCACAGGAAAGTCTTTGTTTTTCCCAGATAGAAACTGAAGATTTTATATTTGTCTGGATTCTAGTCATCCAGTATCCCTGGTTATGCATGAATAACTAGGTGATGAAGAATTTATGTAGAATAAATGCTCAGAGGATTCTGTTGTTTGTTGGATGAAATGGTGCTTAGGCCCAGTCTGTTTCTCCCTTTATCCCTTATACAGCAGCACCAATGACAGAGATGTCCAAGGATTCCCTCCCTAAGTCATTGCTGTTGCAAATTGATGACCATAAAGAAGTTATGTTTCTCTGTGGATGACTGCTTAAATTCTATACATTTTACTATTCAAACAGCAATTCCAATTCAAACTTCTCTGCAACAGTTCCAGCTGGGATGCTCCAACCAACTGAAAAATCCAGGGATTTTTAATAACACATGCAAACTCCATGACACAGCACATGCAGAAAACGTCCAGCATTTCCTGGTAGTGTCAGGTGTGCTGAATGGGCACCTACCAACATATGTGCAGTTGGTTCAACACTTCCAAATGTCAGATTCCCTATATTTGCATTAAACAAAGCATGCTCACTGGAAAAGCCTGTGGAGAAATATGGCAGCCCTAGTGATGCAGAAGTGGTTGTCTGATAGCTGAAATAATGATACAGAAAGCAGAAGATAACTTATGTTCTACTGACAAGAATACAAGAAATCTTAAAGACAAAGTAAAGCAGGGAAGATGAAAGTAGCTTATGTGCAAATGTTCTACTTTGTTTTTCTTGTGACAGCCAATGCTTCACATCACAACTGATTTGCAGTGTCGCACATGGATTGTGTAAAAGCATGCATTTCTCAATTTTCATTGCTATACTCATTTCCAAATTAAATAGTTGTAACAGTAGTGGCCTGCACAAAGGGACATTTACAAAAGAGAGACCTTTCCAGGATCAATAGCTAGTTGTAAAACTATTGATAGCATAATTCCTGTAACTTCCAGCCATGGGTGAGGCCCTTGACATGTAGGACTCAAATAAAGCTGCCATGTAATTGCTGTAGGAAACAAAACCTCCCATGAAACTCATCATATTAAAAACCAAGCTCTTTCTACATAGTAAGATTCATCAGCAAACATTCAAAATTTATGTGGCATCAATGATCATAATGAAAAAATATCTCTAATCTTAAAAAAAGAAATTAAAATTGAAAATAATTCCTAAATCAATAAATTGTGGGTTTGGGTTTGTTTTTTTTTTTTTCTTTCCCTCCAGAAACAAAGCTCCATAGCTAGATTTGAAAGGTCCAAAATTCTTCAAAAGTTTCTTCTGTAACACTTTTGTACAACACTCTACTTAACCAGACAACACTCACTTATATTGATGCCAAAAATTAAGAATAAAACATTACATCTCCCTTTCACAGATCTAATACCATTTTTATTGACAAAATAAAGTCATAAAAAACCATGTTTTGTCTTACATTTTGTAATATGGGTATGTGCGCATATGTATTCTTTTCATAGTAATTCACCACGCCAAAACCCTATGCATCACATTTTAAACTGAAAGTGTTTGCAGCGTTTTAAAAGGTACCGTAGAAAATTTATTTTCCCCATTACAGATCCTATATCCTAAGATGAGAGTGTTGAAAAAAATACCGTGAGTTAAACATATGGAACAGTGCTCACATTAGTCGGGGGGGTGGAGAGTGGCAGGGGTGGAAAAAAAAAAAAAAAAAAAATTATTTACGCATACAGTTCCCTTTCACTCTGAGAGCTTGGCGCAATGAGAAAATTTTTTTTTTCCATCAATTCTTTACACCCATCATAAGGTCCTAAATTTGCTTGGGTAGAGATTCCTTTTCCTCAAGTTACAGCCCAAAGTAAAAATTTTGCTGAAGGAAATGCATCAGATACAGTGAAAATGCTAACTCTACCTTTTGGTTTAACGCCAGGAAGTGTATCTCTGTGAAATTTAGCCCAAATAGAGAATAGTGTGAGGAAGGATGTGAAAAAAGAAACAGCAACAGTTATTGTGAAAATTAATTTTTAAAGAGAACAGTACTCAGCTTTGATAGAAAGTGTTTTCTGGGAATGGGTAGAGGCCGTGTTGAACTTCCTTGCACAGCTATGTGACCCCTGCCAATCAATGTCAACACTTTATTAATATTTTACTGAAAAGTGTGAGATGATTCAAACTTCAGCTGTCTTAGTTGGTGTTGCTAAGCAACTTTGCCGCTTGTCTGAGAACTAGTTTTCACAGCAACCTTTCCTTCAAACCAAAGACCTGCATCCACTTGAAACACTTTCCCCTTTGTCAATGAAGAACCCAGCAAGTTATATTCCACCCCTCCCTTTATATTTTCCACTCCATCTCCCAGTTAAAAAGCAATCAATGTAATAGTGTCTGAAATTCTCCACTTTACTTACCATAATCACTGTCATAAAATACTATGAATTTCTGCCACCGCAGCTCAGTGACCAGTTTCAGCATAACATCATTGAGGCGGACCGGTGGTCGGGCAGCCAGCGTGTACTCCTCCTCCTCCAGGCTGGGGTTCAGGTGGCAGGCTGTGCGTGGGGACCCTCCCGTGTTGCGCTGTACAAAAAGGTGTGGGATGTGCATGGCATCCGTCAGGGACTGCAGGGCATTGGCCGAGGCACAACCAGTGGACGTCACTAAGGCTAAGATCCCCAGAGTCATCAGGTCACAGGCTGGAGAAGACAAGAAATAAAGCAGGATTAGAACAAGCTCAACAATTCCTTTGACCAACCTAGATGCTGAGAAGGGAACAAGACAGGCTTTACCCCTGCCATTAATGCAGAGCTGAAATGATTTATATTACAGTATCAGCTGAAGCCTTTCAGAGTTAAGTCCTGTACCTTTACGGTAGGAGACGGTATCTGCAATCTGTACTGATAAGACAAAGTTGAGGATAGATAATGGTACTACTGTCATTTCTTTAAACAGGAGTTGATGAGGATGGAGATTACAGCCCTTGCTTCAGGTCATTCCTGGTGGAAGCAGGAATTGAACTCCCCTCTTTTAAAACCCACTTCACTGCTTTTGTCTCTTAATGTTTGTTGTGCACATTGGATGAAGACTTCAGACAATGAAGAGCAATTTCAGTTTCAAGGATTTGTCTTATACAAGAGAGTTTTGAGGGATTTGTAAATTGATGAGAAAACATTCACTGTGGATCTCAGAGCAAGGAAGAAACAACAAAGGCACCCATTAGAGCAAAGGCAACTCATGAATGACTAAACAATTATTAACAACACTTAGCAGTCTTCAAAAAGAAGTGGACAAGCACATACCATTTAAAAACCCAGCATACACATTTGAGCCTATCTGCTTTTGAGAATGAAGCACTAGGTGACTTTGACACACAGGCCACACAGGCTGGGAAGAGCCCTGGGCAGCCTTGCTCTGCTGCACAGGACATCTAACAGCCTCTCGCACGGTTCACCCTTCCCAGGACTCCTCCAGGTAAGTTAACCTGATATTCAGCTGGGGTTGGAAAACATTGCCAGCCAAGGCCTCCAGATATAAGTCAGCAGCTATTTAGCCACTGATGGTGGTAACAGTGTGTAAGACTATAAGGCTAAAGTGTGTAAGACTAAAAGCTGTTGATGCCTGCTTTTACTAACCCTCTTGAACGAGGGGCAGCAAAGTCGGTCCCTGGGAGCTCAGCCCAGCAAGTGCCCATAGGTCAGCGCCGCACCAGCCCTGAGGGTCTCCCACGGGCACGTAGCACATCCTACTCCTCTCCGCCTTCGAGGAGGGCTGGGGGCAAGCTCAGGGTTTCAGTAGCTGTTTCAGACCCCAAGCAACCACCTGCACAAGCATGGCTTGCCCAAAGGAAACCAGCCACTCTGCTTCGCTTCCCTGGGACAGAGGCCCACCATAATAAAGCCAGACAAGAGGTGACTAGAGATGCTCCACAGTCCTGCTGCAGTTTCCATGAGCTTGCTAACAGTGGATAAACGGAGGAGCGTCTGGGGTGTAGTTCAGAGCCCCTCCAGGACATGCAGAGCAGCTGAGCAGGGAATTCAGCTTCCAGATGGAGAGGGAAGGCTGCTCGTGCTGGTGCTTCCCCCGTACAAGGTGACATCCTCGGCATGCGAGAGCGCAGGCTGTCCACGCACAGCACGTGCTGCGGGACCGCTGGGACAGGCCTCGGGTCTGCTAATGCAGGAGAGACGCACGGCCACCCTGTCACCGACCTGCTGCCACCGATGGAAACAGGCTGAGCAGAGAGGTGGAAAAATAAATTATTAAAAGGAAGTATTAAAAGGATTTCTTTTTTCTCCTCTAAACACTTTTACCTGTATCTCCACTTTCAGAGGCCAAAAAGTCAAAGGGACTGGACAGTTTATGATTAATTAATAGTTATTAACAGTTAATTATAAATTATTCTTAATTACATAAAGCCACATTAATTAAATACATAAAACTGTTTCTAATGCAACCAATGAAATGTTTCACCAAAAAACATCTTAGACCAGACAGAAAATAAATATATTTCACTTTGATATGGGATAACAGAAAGGAAATGTTTGATCTTCTCTATGCACCAAACAGTCAAAATGTATCCTAATGCAACAGAGAAAGATGAAGTGCTTTTAAAATTATTTCCTTGATGATCTTTACAATAAACATATGTCAGCTTCATTACTGAAATTTACTCTGTGTTGATTATAGTTATATGAAATTGTTCTTTGTTTTTCCTGAGAGCTGACCTGATTTAACAGCAGGGAGGCATTACATTTGCCAAATGGGAGACTCAGGTTTGGGAACAGATTTGATGTCCCAGGCTTCTTGCCAGAGAAAACTGAACATGTCATACAGGTAATTTATTTAGTCACAGTAGGGGAGGGAACACGAAAGTGGGAACACAGGGAGAGAACAGCAGAGCTGAGCTATAAACCCCTGCAGAGATCACCAACCAGCGAGCTTTGCTGTCACCAAGGGCAAGAGAAGCAAGCTACATGGGTCTGTAGAAGGAACAATTTACTTGCGAAGCAGACGGAAGGAGAGAAAAAGCAAAGCCCTTTCTGATGGGAGGCT
The DNA here is from genome assembly GCF_000690535.1 of Cariama cristata. Lineage (NCBI taxonomy): Eukaryota > Metazoa > Chordata > Aves > Cariamiformes > Cariamidae > Cariama > Cariama cristata. The sequence continues at coordinate 119,402 of NW_009617044.1, forward strand.
GCATTCAGAGAGTCACTTATTTGTGGAATATAGATCTGATCACCAGTTGTATAACAAAAGATAACTTCATTCAGTGGTTGACACTAATCAAAAGCTGCTCACTTATTAGCAGCAATAAGACCAGAGATACGACAGACCACAGCAAATGGGCCTCCTTATCTCCCAGCACACCCCACTGAGCACAGCTGAAATATCTCAGCAAAGACTGTTTTGGCTGAGGCATTTTCCCAGTGTTTTGTAGTTTGTGTCAATGGGTTAAATGAAGAATTAGTCAATATGCTTCTACATTCTGATATCTTGTCAATTGATTATGTTCTGCCTGAATGCATAACGCTACACAGTAAGTGTTATCTCCTCTTGCCTCTCTCTTTTGAGATGGTATAGCAGGCAATAAAAAACTGGAATGACTAAGGAGAAAAGGTTTTGTATTTTCTGAATTGCTTTCTTTAGTCAAATTGCAAAATGTGAAACAGAACATGTCATATTTCTAATAGAAGACTTTCACTGTGCAAAAGTACAATGGATTCCAAGTTTAACCTCTCCACAGTTACTACACTGAAGGGTAAGAATAAGCTTTTAACACATAAAGAAGTATTACATTCTACATGAGTAACACAATGGGGAACAACTACATAACAGAGTCCAACTCATTAAAAAACTCATTAACTCTTAAGGCATCTTGAAATTCCTTAGCGAGAGAACGTTCAAGGATTATATAATCCTAGAAGAAAACTCTGGTGACAATTTTTTTTAGGATTTCCCCCCACGTCTGTACTTTCATGCATACAAAACTTTGACATGAGATAAGATGTGTAATTTTCTAATTTACTTCACAGTAGCTATGGATTTTCAGCAACAATCAAGCACCCCTATGTGACTGAGTAAATCATGAAGCTACAACTGACGTACAGAATTATTAAGCACTTAAAAGAATCTGCAATTTTTGCACATGAAGTTCATAACCCCCATCTTGATTTCCTTAAAGTTGAAATACAGAGATTTGAAGTGCCTTGGTTCATGTCAACCTACTATCACAAGAGAAAGGGGAATCAAAACACCTTGAGATCTTCAGTGATCTTTAATTACTGTAGTTGTAGTTATAACAATTTCATATTGTTATAACTAAGATGCTTTCATATTTATTTATCCTGTAGATATATTTACACAGATAAGTTTCAAGAAATAATGCTTTTAAAGTATTTGTTCCACAGATAAAAAGACACAATGTTCTAGCAATCCTGCCTTCAAGATTTCACTGCTATATGAACAGCAATAGTCATTAGTTTAGTGTACTGAGTGTCTTCATCACCTTCAGGCTTCATTTTAAGAAGCTACCAACATCCTACAAATGATACAGTAAGAAACGTGCATGTTAACACGATGAAAATATGAATATCACCATACCTAAAGAATAAATCTGCAGTTATCTATTTGAGCAGATTAAATTACGTCATGGTAGTTGTTCATCCACATTGGCCTCCATAAACAGACCATCTCTCAAGCTTATACTTGGATTTCATTGAAGTTCCCCAAATTATTGATTAATCCAGTTTTTAGTTGTTTCAGTGAAGTACCTCTCATAAGCTATTCTTTTGAAGTCTGTTTTCAGAAACTCCCCTTTCCACATCTCCTTGACATTTTGCATCTTGAACTGTTATTTCCATTACAGAGTTTCACAAGACACTGTCTGCTTTCTTCTCCATCTATTGCCTTGTTTTTTTCCATTTAGGTTCTGTGTGTCATCTCTGTCATGATGTTGGCAGAAGTAACACAGGTTAATATATTTTGGGCATCTTCTAACATCCATTTGTCTAACTTGACTCTTCCATCATAGTGATGTATACTAAAATTTTCTCTCATTCTATGACTGTATCTCTAACTCTAGTCATGTCCCATTAAGATCACACTTAAGCCTGGAAGAGTAGCTATTGTTTTTCAGACTGCACCTTACCTATATGACCTTTTTAATCAGTGGGGTTCCTCACAGCACACGAGGCTATGCAAGAACTCTGCTTTGCTACAATCATGTTTTGGGTCTTGTTTCTTCTACCATTGCCTTGTGTATTGCCACCCTGTTTCTGAAGACAGGTGCAGATGGTAAAGTCCTGATTTGGCACCATCTTCATAGGGATATTTGCATCAAGAGCTTCAGCTCAGATCTCTCTGTAATTAAATCCCTCTCTCTCCAAACTGCAGGGAATCAAAATACTCCAAGAGAAACTGTTATCTTGCTCCTGGCAACATGACAATATGACCATCTTTCAGTCTCCCTTTCAGTAGTTTCCTATTATTCAGAAAAGGGTAGAAACTTGTTCCTTTGTTTCCACAATTATCAATAGACCAGCTGCCACTGTAATTTCAGATCTAACAGTATATCCACCTACTGGCATTCACGCTGCCTCCTCAAACTTCAATGTCTTTCTGTCTCTTACTTCTGTGTATCACTATCACTGGTCCTACCCACTTTGGACACCATCTGATCATATTTGATAAATACTCTCCAAATTGTTTTTTATCTTTACTTGAATTTTTTTCTTCTTTTTCAGTTTGACTAAGCCTTAGGACCTCTTTACTGCACTGCAAAAGGTGAATCATCCTAAGATTTTCAAATGGAGGAAAAGAACTTCAGGTCTGGCAAGAGAATGGAAATCCAGCTATGCTGCATATACCTAGTATTTCTGGTGTAGTACTCTGCAATGAAATTATTAACAAAAATTGGCACTTAAGCATTTGTAGTTAGGTTTCAAAGCTACCATTCGGCTGAATTGAGACAGGGACTTCCTGCTTGCCTTAGTACTATTATCTTAGTTAATCTGGGAGAAAACTAATTTTTCACATTGTTTATCTTTGAAAACCAGTAGGGAAAAAGCATCATTTTATCATTAAAACATCAAATTCCAGAGAAAACAGCAAATATGGCGGCGGGGGGGGGAACCTATTTCGGGAATCGAAGTCCTAACATTGCATGAGATTATCAAGGCCTGTAATTTATTCTGCTGAAAGTGCATAGTTAGCAAATTTACCAACTGGCCTAGCAAGCAGATGCAGAGTATCATGTGCTGTATACAAACACATACACAAGGAACTAACTATTGTATTATTCATGTGTACAAAATTTAATCAGCAATTTGGTTCATTAGGCAATTTATACATAAACAGATATACATAACAAAACTTTTGGGTGAAACACTAGAATAGCAAAGAGTTAGGAAATAAAAATATATCAGTTCAGAAAGCCGATAAGCTGTATCCTTAATCAAGATGCAAGGTCTGTGGGAAGTGCATCCATAGAGGTATTCTTAAATTAAACAGAAAAAGTCCTTCTGGGAAGTTTGTGTGGAGCACTGAGATGAGAGAAAGAGGATGATGGTACATGGAAAAGGTTGCAGCCCACCAAGAAATATTTCAAAATCAAGAAAATGATGACACAGTTCCTTCAGTTAAAGCCAAAATAATACATACCAAACAAATGAGCATTTTCACGCATATCTAAACAAAACAGAAACATTTCTGCTGTAGTACATGAGAAGCTTCTATGAAGTCAGAGCACAAACCTACAGCTAATTCACTCACACAGAAAAATGGCAACACACTATTAGCTATCTACATTGTAATTCTCTTTAGGCCTCAAAAGACCTTTAAAATTTAAATGCTTTTGTGTAAAAACAGTCCATCAGGCAGACAAAATTATAGAATAATCTTACTAATACAATTGAAAATGCTTGTATTAAAAATACCGATCTATAGAAAGATTCACTCCTGTTATTGGTAAATTAAGGACAACATCAAAATACAGTCATCTAAGCAATCACTTAACCTGATGCTTCACTAAATTAAGTTTCCTGGAGAATATTTTTTTCCTTACTTTACATTTTATGGTGTTTATTTACTCTTCAGCATCTTTCATTAACTGAGAAAGGCAATGCATAATGAATTTGCATTATTGGCACCTAAAGTCATGTTATGCAGTTGTCCTTCCTTTGGATACTCGGCAACAAATATATTTTTTCTTTACTCCACTTCTACAGGCTTTTACTTACCTTTATGTTCTGTACTTACACTGTGTTTCTTCAAATAACTAAGAATTTATTATTTTCATTATAAAAACCCTACACAAAGCTATAGTTACTTGTCACAGAGTAACTGTTAATACAGAGAAAAGATAACAAATGTAGACAGCAGAAATCTTTTATGTAGCACTTTTATTGCTGTATCATCTTATATGTAGTGAAGATGAATATTTCTTACTCCATTACACAGATCTTCAATCAAAACAAAATGCATCTTAAAATAGGAAAGCAAATTCGCAATTGGTCCGCTATGGTTTGATGCAAAAATCAAACCAACCAAAACCTCTAACTACTCCAACTTAGATGGGTATGTTTTTTGGATATAACATTTGAGAACAATAAATATTTCATCCCTTTCACTTAAACAGCTGTTCTTCTGTATCTAGGACCAGGATATAGGCACTCTTAGATCCCATAGTCCTTGATGTGATTATTTGGAAGCTGCAGAAAGGTCTGACATAGCCTTACCATAGCTCCTGATGGCAACTGTGTTCCCCCACTTGCTAGCATTCAGATCCCAAACATGATGCCTAGTATTCCACCAGAGATGAGAGTTTCAAATCATGAAAGTATTCCCCATGTATAATAATGCATTGTGAGAAGGGCCTTGGAGAGCATCTGTGACTAGCCCGGCATTCAAAACACAAACAAAATCACTGAAGAATACTGTAGACTGTCTTGCAATAAATAAATAACCAATCTGAGAACCAAAGAGGACAGAACATGCCTGGATTTTGTCAGACAGATAACATTCTTGCTGGACTTCACAGGAATGTCTTATAAACTTAAAAAAAAGTAACAATGTACCCAACACAAAGACAAAGCAAACGCTAATGTTTGCCTCCTTAAAACTCCCATTTTCTAAAGTCTCACAAACAAACAAACCTCCCTTTATGGGTCCTTTTTCTGAAGCCATGAAACTCACATTGGGAAGAACTCACAATAAGTCAGTGCAGGGCGCTCTCCAGTTCCAAGAAGCCAAGCGTACCTTCCCATGCCAGTTCACAGGCTCAGGAAGAGCTTCAAAATCTGACACATACGCCATATTGCCAGAGCATCTCTGGACAAGATGCAGATACATTCCCTTTTTGTAAATGTGCATGATGCAAGTTCCTTAACAAGTGATTGGCAACAGCAATAAAACCTGGGGCCATGGTCCCTAAAAATCATAGACTTACAGCACCAAAGCTAAAAAACCCAAATGTATAAGCCAACCTCTAGCAGGATCATTAGCATCTACATATGGACAAGACACCACCTGTACAGGCTACCACTAACTCCATTAAAATTAGAGATGTTCATTGCTGCCCTGTGCGAGGCTTGAATTTTTTCCTTTTAGTGTAACTGTGGCAGAAACGTAGTATTTGCCAGCACTGGAATTGTCACTGTAAGCCCTCCATGGCTTTTTTTTTTTTTTTCCGCTAGTTAGTCTCCTAATTGCTACCAACCAAAACCATTACACTAGATAATAATACTGAAAAAAATGAACAGTTACCATTTAGCCTGTTTCTGAATTCTTTCTCCACATCTTTCATCTTTTTTTTTTTTTTCTTAGAGAACACAAAATAAGGGAATCTTAGGTGTTTTTTTCTTAGCAACAGAATCTTAGCAACTGAAATAAGACTGGCAAGTCAGTTGATAAACACTTTCTTTTCTTCTTTTAGAAAAAAACTTATCATAAATTGTATGGGTGAAGTCCTACAGCTGGACACTTCAGTCTCCAACTTCAGTAAAATTCTCAGGAGACCAGCTGATGATAACCATGGTGATTATTTTGCTAGGCCATCAGTTATGAGGGAAAGATTCTAGAAAACCAGTACATGCTTTCAAGAAAACCAGCATGTACACATATTAGTGTGCAAATTTAAGTGTACATATAATCAGTATATTAGAATACCCCTGACAAAGCAGCATCTAAAAACACCTCAAAAGCTAAGGAAAGCACAAGAGTTTGAAATGTTTACTAAAAAATTCTTAGTCAAAAGCAGTATTAAAGATCCTCCCCCATTTTTGGGCTGCCTTTTTATCGTTTCTGCAGCATTCAGCAGCCTAAGCTGAACAAAGAGGAGGAATAGGAGAAGGAAAAAAAAGGAGTAGGTTTTTATACGTATTTTTCCTGGTTTTTCCTCCAGAAACATGCCACCCATCACTCACAGAACAGAGGCACACTGGCAATACCACCTTCCTTGTGCTGCTTTGCCCACACTGCCTATTTACCTCTTCTGGGGTCAGCAGCTGGTTCCGTCTCCATGTCACTGCTCGGAGCGCTAACGGGGCTTTGTTACTGCTCCTTGACACTGGCTGCATAGAAGCAGCAGTATTTAGATCTTCAACTTGCTTTCAACTGTATGCTTTACTACCTGTTGTCTTGCAGGCCAATTCTCAGCGTGTATAAACTGTCAGAACTCCCCTGACATTACGAGAACTGTCCTTTACCTCCAAATAATAGCCATTGTCTGGTTTCCTCTGTTACCCCCTTGGTTCAGCATTTTCAGTAAACTGTCATTGTTGGCTTGCATACACACAGACAGATCATCCAGTTTTGGTATGAAGGCTGCAAAATGCTTTCATTTTATAAGATCTATAGTGAACACACAAAATTGCAGAAATCCTTCCCCTAGTATGCATATTGACTGCAACAATTGGAGGTTTAAAGCAATTTCCCTAGAAAAGCAAACCAAGACAACATTTCAGTGCATGACAACATTCTTTGTGTCAGTATCAACCCACTAAACCACTAGCTGCCACCCTTGAAAAGTTAACCAGGAGCAGGAAGAACAGCAATCTAGATCGCTCTTCTGCTCATGTTTATGCGGATAAATAACAATTTATTTTTGTTTCAAAATGGTAAGTAATATACCATAGAGAAGGAAACAGTTATCAAAACTAGAATTGTGGTTTACACGTAATTTATGGGAGCGTATTAATAACTCTCCTTGGTCTTTAACAGTCTAAAATAAAACATGAAAGTCCTCTCACACCAAGCACACAAGTGAAACTGCTCTAATGGCAAAGCAGTTCAGTTTCCATACAACTGAGTGATGCCATCAAGTGGTCAACAAACGCAGCAGTTGTTTTCCAAGTAAGGTTTTTGGGTTAATCGTCACTGTTCACGCTACATTTTGTGTGGAAAAAGTTACCACCATGAAATCAATACAAGGCATACTCCACTGATAAAAGTGCATTAATTGAGAGCACTAGCGGCAGATAAGAGATGGCCTTGTTTTCACAAAAGACAGATCTGATACTGCTCTCTAGCTCCTTCAAAGAAGGTAAGAGTCTCTCAAAGCAGAAACAGTTTCATAGCTAATAATCTGCTTTATAGCTGAGTTTTGCTGTTGGCTTTGCAGTTGGGTGGATTCAGAAGACCAAACCAGGAAAGATTGCATAATATATGTATTAAAAAATTTTAAAATTTTTAGACAACAATTTAGCAATGTGATTGGTTAAGGATGTGAAACATGACAGAATTTAACATTTTCTAGTTTTTCTGAATTAATAATAATAAAAGTCCTTAAAGCAGCTAAATAGTACTTTGATAGTACAGAAATTCTCTAGAGTAACTGTATTCCTGTTTTCTCAACAAAATGTAGTTCCATTAGTAATGGTTTTCTCCCAGAATTAGAGCTTGACATGATGTTTAAAAATGTTAATAAGCATTTCTGGTAATTTTAAATAGAGCATGGTTTTACAGAGCTACACATTAATCACGATGGCATCAATACTATTTTAAGGCACTAGATGGAACTGAACCAGCTTTGACTTTTTTTTCTTTTCCCCCTTCAACACTAGTTCCGAGGTAGAATTAACTGCAAACCATCTCAATTATTCAAGGTACATAAACAACCGCTTTTCTGAATACTGCATATTTGATTTCCATTCTCAGCAAGTTCTTCAATAATTATGTTTTCTTTTGCCCTTCAACACAAAATAAACTGCACTTTCTGTGCTTCTTTCACCTACCTTTCATTACCATTACCCATTTCATAATGATACAGAAGTATTTTTTCACACCTTCATTAGCATTCTGCAGGGATGCTTGACTTTACCACTGCACTTTCCGTGCTTCTTTCACCTACCTTTCATTACAAATCATAATGATACAGAAGTATTTTTTCACACCTTCATTAGCATTCTGCAGGGATGCTTGACTTTACCACCTCCTTTGGGACTATTTCACATGTACACACTGAGCATTATTTTAACATCAGCATGGCTCAGGCTCAGTTCCGGCACGCACAGAAGGAAAACAGTCTCCTGCCGTTTACAAAAAGCAGTCAAACGTAGCAACTCTAGACAAGCTGATAAAACCTCCCAGTTCTTTGGTACCAAGCAACTCATTTGAATTCTCAGCAGCACTGAGAAGCAAGGAACATGTTAGCCCTGCTTGCCTGCCTAATTAGCAGCAATGATACACGCGCACCAAAAGTGCCAACAGAAACTCCAGTTGGGGGGGAGGGTGTCTCCCCCCAAATTGTTCTCCTTTGTATCATGCCTTATGCTGAAAGCAGGAGGTACGAACATCAGTTTAAGCATCACGACATTGCTTCTGAACTAACTACAAAAGATTTCTCTATTCTGTTGTTTCCCCAGCACGTTAGGACCACATGCCACTCACTGCACACTCCTGCTCACCTAGAAATTTTAAGCAAACCAAAACATTGACATATGATCTCTTTTCCATAACCATTGTGCCTCAGTAAAATGCCTACCTGAAAACAACAAATTCAAACAACTGCAAACATCACTGCAAAGCAGCATTTCATGTCCTCTTACCTAAACTTTAAGCAGGAGACTTAGAGTATCTAGGGTACATACGATACTATCAGGGCTGCTGCATTATGAGAAGCTAAATGTTACAAGACTCAAGGTAAATTCACAAAAGCTACCATCGCCTCACGCGTGGATGGCAAGTTCCATACTCCAAATACCAGCTCAAGAAATGCACAGTGCTAAAACTTATCCTTCTCGTCCTGTCTATGATTTCCCCCCTCCAATAGCTGTTTCTTCTACCAGCAAAGCAGACAGCAATGTTACAATGCGGTTGAGACGCCAGAAACCAATTCATGTAGCCAGGGAAGCACACTCATGGTGAAGGAGCCAACTTATCCAAACAACATTCATTTATTTATGCCAACTGCTGAAAGACTTGTAGTGTTTATGAACCTAGCTGTGACTCAGTACATATTTATAGCATATATTTATCGACAAGTTTTAGGGGCTGATCTATTGAAATATCTCTGCAACGTATCACATACTTACTATTGCATTCAGGATTATGCAAATATCCCAAGCCTAGCAAGTCTTAAAGCGGCTATTTCATTTTCTAAAATCAACTTTAAAAGGAACACTTTCTTCTTTCCTCATTCATGAAACACATAATGAACGCCAAAATTATTTTTGCTCAATACTAAGAAAAAGATCCTGTCCTTATTCAGCACCAGCATTTCTTACATAAAAACCACTTTGCTTACAAATCTCAAATGCTCATGACCATCCAGTGCTACAAAATGGGTGGCATTAAAATACTGTAAATCTGCATTCTTCAGTTTCCCTTTAGGCAGTTGCCCTTAAGTAACTTCAGACACTACACACAACTTTTTAAACATCTAATAAAGCTACTCTAAATTATTGGAGTATTACTCTGAATCTCTCTCTCCCCTTCAGCTCTGCATGAGTCAAATCAGGGAAAAACATCAAAACCCACAAATTTTCAAGAGTTCTCATCTGAATACATGAAATTAGCCAGTTGTTCAAACTTGTTTAACATCTGATAGTTCCCACTGTGAACCTTAGGACAGATTTTTCAAAAAGTCTCAACATTTATGCACCTCTTACCCAGAGGCTGGGTAAAACAACAGAAGACCAGATCTCCTCTTTTGATGCTTAAATGAGACATGACCTTTTAAAAGTTGCTCCCATTTTGGACTGCACCTTTTTTTTTTTTAAACTTTTTTTTTTTTTAAACTCATCTCAACCTCCATCTCAGTGGATAAACAGATACTATGCTGTGGGTAATCAGGCTTACCTCATACCAGCACAGATGCAGAATTTTTCTTTAATCTCATATTATTCAAAATTGTTTAAAAATTGGTCTGATTGCACCTTGCACCTAAGGTTTCTCCACACATGAAAGTCACTCTAGGGAAGACACTAATTTGAAAACTAACAAGGTATCCTGTAGTGGTGGACAGGTTTGAGATGTGAGTGCCTATTCAGCTACATCTATTGTGAAGGTGGAAAATTCAAAGAAAACTCACACTGAAAGGTAAATCAAGAGTCATTCAGAAGTGGTCAAGCTTCTCTCTTGGCTGGATACATTTTCTTTTCATGTTCCTATCAAACAGCAATACAGACTTTCTGAACTTTTTCCTCCCTCTCCTTCTATCGCACACATCTCCCTAGCACACAAAGGCCACACATTGGTAATGCAATTGCTGCTTTTCCACATAGCCACCCATCATAGTGCCAGGAAGATCTGGAGCATATCAAGCACGACTACATCGGTCAGAGAGCAATGGCCAAGACCAGGAGGATACCAATGTTTTGCTCCTCAATCTTGCTGGTAAAGAGAAATGGTTTGCAGAGAAGTAGACAGAGCCTGTTGATTTTAACGCCTGCTTGCACAGCTGGTGTCAACAACAGGGCTTTTACAACCATGGAACCTTCTTTAAGACCAAGGACTTCTGGGAAGAGACAGGACCTATCTAATCTGTGGTGTAAAAGCAACTTTGACACCAGGCTGGCCAAACTGGTGGAAAAGAGCTTTAGACTGGGAGCAATGGGGAAGGGAAATGACAGCCAACAACCAAGTGAGGAAGCGAGGAACCAGTTTGATGAGCAAGGGCACAGGCTGACATGCACAAAAGAGATCTTGAAAATAGCAAAATAGGATAGAAAGGTGCCCACACTAAGTGTACGCACACAAATGCAGAAACGGCAAGAGAACAGCACAGTGGGGAATCCGGTCACACCCCTTTGAGAAATCAGCAAGGGTGGGTGCAGTCGCAGGGCTACAATCCCACAGAGGGCTTCCGGGATCTCCCTCAGGACTGGAGTGCTGCAGTGACTGCTGCTTTTTTTTTTTTTTAATAAAAGAGTTTTTCTTCTCCGTAGTTCAGCTAGTGATTGGATTCTAGGAATTCACAGAATTATTGTTTTTTAAAGAACTCAAATCCTATTTGTGAAGGAATCTGTTAACGTATTGAAGTTTTAGTCAACTATTTAGAGCAAATTTTACTTTTTTTCTATAAGCCTTAAAACTACTTGCTAAAGGGACTAAAAATTGGGAAATGGGTGTATTAAGTCCATACGGCAAAAACATAATCAGCTTTATACAGTACTTCATTGAGCAAAAATAAATATGTATTAATATTTTATTCAACTAGTCTCTTATTCTGCCTTAAATGGTGTCCATCACTAATTAGCCCATCTGACCTTCACTTTGAGCTTTCTGTCCTCTATATTTCTTCTTTCTTCACCTTCATTACAATTATACAGAGAACTTCTTGTAATCAGGTTTCTATGGATAAAATACTGTGTTAAAAATTAAAATGTTTTATTAATAATAAGAAAATTGGTGCCACTACTGAGTTATTCTAAAGCACCATATTTTCAAAGACCTGTAATTAATTGCAATACGTACATATTTTGTTGAATAATTTGAAGTAAATAAGATATCAAGTCATACATATGAAACTAATAATCAAATTAGATTATAAAAAAAAGACTACAGACTGCACAATGGAAGAGAGATCTAAAAACCAAACACTTCATCAGTAAATAAGCCTAAACTGACTAATCCAGAAGGAACCACGTGCAAAGGATCTGCTATTAACATAGCTCACCTTCTACTGAAAAGTATTATTTCACTTAAAGGCTCTCCTCTCAGCTGTTACACACACAATTCCTTCAACTGTAACAGCATAACAGAAAATTGTCAAAGTGGATAATAGAGGATCACTTGAGCCACGTGACATTATCTATACATAAACAGATTATTACACTTCTAATTAGGTGCTACTAAGTTATATTACTAATAAAGCTTAACTGGGCATTATGTTTGTATTCATAAAATCTCATTATATAAAACTTCCAGGTAACTTTCTTAGTCGTAGACTAAAACTAAAATAATTTTGTCCCTGATCTCCTACCACAGGATTTGAATGAACCCTATGGAAAACCAAGGGAGCTACTAATGTGCTGTGGTCAGAGGAACTGATCCTAAGGAAGACATTATCAGGTGTGACAGGACAAGTAATGCTTGGTAAGGAATTCCAATATCACATCTTCCTGAATCCGTTTCTACAGGGCATTGTAACACCAGTAACCGTTGTTTCTGTGGAGAGTTAAACACAGATGGAAGGAGAAGGCTTAAACTGACAAGACAGACCCAGTACCAAAGAAGCTAGTGCCAAATTCCAACCTAGGCACGCAGAGGGATTGGTTTAAGAAAAGGAAAAAATGCACCTCAAATACAGAAGAAGAAAGAGCAGGTCAGAGAAGGATTCTGCTTTCAAATACCAATTCTTTTTTTACCAGATATAAAATAATAAATGACTTGCTAAGAAAGTGAATTTCTAATCAGAAGTACCACTAGAAAGGGCCTGGAGCACAAGTCTTATGAGGAGCAGCTGAGGGAGCTGGGGTTGTTTAGCCTGGAGAAGAGGAGGCTGAGGGGAGACCTTATTGTCCTTTACAACTACCTGAAAGGAGGTTGTAGTGAGGTGGGAGTTGGTCTCCTCTCCCTGCTAACTAGCAATAGGACAAGAGGAAACGGCCTCAAACTGTGCCAGGGGAGGTTCAGGTTGGATATTAGGAAGAACTTCTTCACTGTGAGAGTCGTTAGGCACTGGAACAGGCTTCCCCAGGGAGGTGGTGGAGTCACCATCCCTGGAGGTGTTCAAAAAACGTTTACATATGGTGCTTCGAGACATGGTTTAGTGGGCATGGTGGCATTGGGTATACGGTTGGCTTTGATCTTTGAGGTCTCTTGCAACCATAAAGATTCTATGATTCTATGAAATAAGAATTTTTGTTTGTTTATTCATAAGTCACCAGCTTCTCACCAAAGGCTTTTACTATATCACTAAATGTGCATTCATTATTGGGTCATACAGATTTTCTGAGAATATGCATTATAGTCACATGCTCAAGTCATAAACCAAGTAAAAAAATTCAGAAGCCAAATGTTAGAAAGCCACAGCAGCTACAAATTTCTTGTGATTCCCACACTCCCAAGCATTAGGGAATTTTACCGTGAGAGAAGCACTCAAATTCTAGGACCACTAAAAATCAAGTTACAGCAGGGCATCATAGACAACACAATGTCAGCTTTAGATCCTGGACATACTGACAATAACTATGTTATATTTCCTACGGGGTTAAGTTTTTTGGGGGGGGTTGGGGTTTTTTTTTTTAGTTATCATTATATGACTGTTATACTTGCTCTGATTTTTTCTTTTTCTTTGTACATCATGTTTATAAAATCACTGTCCCATCCAGAACATATGCTATATACACCAGCTAAATTCTCACATCCTTTATACCTTTTATTCTTTTCTCATAATCACTGAATTGTTTTCATAAAGTAACTTGACTGTAAGGTGTGGGGCTGGGGGGGGGGAAGAAATACTCAGGTTTGATGGTACTTTCCCCTCTAGAATCTCCCTTTTCTGATCTCTAATAACCTAGACAATTGGCATTACGGGCTTTTAAAGTTTCCCAAATCTCTCCAGAAGTGAGGCATTGCCTTCTGAAGTTAGCTCTCTAGACACATCATGAAGGTACAGTTTCTGAGAGCTCAAACATTGTAGCCTGGTTCTGCAGACTGAATGGTTACTATCAGATCTCCATGCTTCCCAATTTACTTAAAATAACCCTTTCCCAAAGATCCAATTTCATGAGCGCTAGACCAGGCTATAATTTTTCATTCAAGGGTCTCTGACTGTCAAAGTACATACTGCAGATTTTGAAGTAGTTGCTAACACAAGAAATAGTGTAAAAATACTAACACCCCATTTCCAGTCTCCTGAATACACTAGTCTCCTCTGGATTACTCTTCCAGATTTATGTGATGTCTTCAGACTGAAGACTCATCTGTTCCCTTTTCTTTCCTTCCATTTCTTCTCTGGACCATGCAGTCTCTTCCTACATATAACCTCTTATCTCTCTTTCCTTAAAATGAGTGGTGAAAGTCCTTGCTTTTTAAAACTTTTATGATGATTTTATAATATAGTTAACTTTGTGAAGAACTCTTTGGTCATCAGCTGACTGAAGTCCCCAGTAAGAACTTAGCTTCCTGCCTTAATTTGAGTCTGGTCTTTATAAACTGATCTTTTCATACAGTAACCTTGCTTCAAGGGCCTTCCACAATCACAGGTCATTTGTGGATCTTTCCATTGCTACTTTTATATTATCACTAAAAAAGAAAACTTGTCAAAAATAAGAGACCAAAGGGAAGGAGAATACCTATTTTTAAAGTGGACATTCAGCTGCTGTATATCTTTGTATAGAGTTCATGATCTTGGAAAGAAATCATGAATTGTAAATAAGCTGATTGTGAAGGAAGTTTCGAAATAAAACGATTTGCACATCAGATAATGTTTTTCATACGAACTTAATAGCAGAGCAGATGCATTTTCCCCATGAGGTAAATCATTCGAGACTACAGAACTCCCTCATCTTCAGGAAACAGTTAGGCTTTGTTTCCCCTTTTCTTTTTTCTCTTCTAAGGTATGTTAAGGGTTTATGTTGGCTAATGGAGCCAGAAAACTCTTTCTCTCTTGTACCAGAAATGGTAGTTTCAGCCTCTTCTCGTCACAGATCTGAATCGCCAAGATAGGCTTGCACATCAGCAGCCTATCTAAATGCCTTCTATTATTGTTGTCCCTTCAACCTTTGTCACAGCTCACTTATCTTCTCTCAAGTTACATTTTAAAGCTAGGACTAGGACAATTGAATTTTTAGCTAGGTCTACCTAATGTCTTGGCTTAGAAAATTCCTAAAAAATTGATATCAGACAGGTTCTTCAGCAATGCAAGTGCACCGTTGTGCTAAAACACACTTTAGAAAGCACATACTTACTCACCCCTCTCATATCCCCTAAAGTGAGCTCTACAGAGATCTTGAGCATTTTTTACAGTATTTATTACACATATAGTACTATGAACCACTTGTATTTTGGACCTCATTCATCTGAATAAAAAACTTCTTTGAAATCAAATGTAATTTACTCCCTCACCAGACTGAAGCTATTGTGCACAACCAGGAGAACTACCTTCTGGATAAGACAAGTGGGCAGACTTCTCAGGGGGGCTTTTTTTCAGAGACACTTTGCATCTTTACATGAGAAGAATATCTTGATACAGTCCAAATCTACATCTTAAGACTGGCAGACAACGACCTTGCACATTTACTACTCTGAAATTCCATCGAGATCAGTCTTATTTTTTATATATATATTTAGACTGACAAGTATTTCTCAGTTCTACAAGAGAAAACTGATTTTTTTCCACAGAAACACAGTTCCTTAGCTGTACAGCCCAAGGCATTATACATTACCATTGGCCACAGTACCAATGGAAGGTGTTAATGAAGCCCCGGCCTGAAGCAAGCTTAAAGTTTTGGGGAAGTTTAGCTGCTTCTTGTACGCTTTACACATTACATCTGGGTGTAACAAAGACATATATAAGATACTCCTTCCTCACAGCCTTCTCCTAGTGCAGGACGGCTGCCACATACCAGACACAGCCTGGACACTCTGGAGACCAAGGCCAACATCTACTGTAGGGACACATTGCTTCCTCTCTTCCTTGGCCTGGTGGGTACAACAAAGCATGACAAGATATTACAAGTCAGCTGCATGACCAGATCCTGCCAGCAGGAGAGTGATTGTCAAGTACATTTAAACCTATTTTGTGACAGGAAACCTGGACAAGTGTGGAAAACCATTTTTCCTCCCTTCCACTCCACATCCCTTCCAGTCTAAGAGACATTTCTGTGCAATGTAATGAAATGCAACATTTTCTTTTCTCACTTTAGATTTTCCCAGCCTCCTTGGACTTCTGTCCATGCAGGAGACTGCGTTGTGGTGCACCTACTTAGGTGAGGGGGAAAAAAAAAGGTGTTTGAAACAGGAGGAGTGCCTATAGTTTTTTTTCCAGATTTATACTACACTTGAGTAACTGCATTGACCGCAATTTTTCAACTAACTCGTAGGAGTTAAGCTTCTTTGAAGATCAAAACTAGATGAAAAGGTTTCTGAGAGCAACGACCAAATATATCAGCTAAACTGTCAGAAAGACTGTAAAACAGAAAGATTGTACAAATTAAATAAAAGGATGTGTAGAGACCTAATACGGAGTCTTCATGACAACTAGATCATACTTTGAACAAAACATTTTTCAACATCTCTTGGTCATTTATTATACTTGGGTTGGCAGTAGAGTAGGAAGTTGGTAGCAGTTGAATTAGGCTTTCAAAAAAAATAACAAAACTTATGTTCAACAATTCTGAAGATTTCAAACAGATCAGGTCACCTGTGATACAGAAAAATCACATGCAACTTGCATCATATCCATCTTTTCCCTGAATAATACTTCAGATACATGGAAAACTGATGAGTTATTCATATAGGTAAGAATTTATAGGCTGAATTTAGAACATATGGAAATGCATAACAAAAAGAAAGGCTGTACTTTCTACCAATGCTCTCAGCTAGCCTTGTCTGTGTTTTGTGTTAATTGGAAGACAGCTTGCACATTGTGTGAATGTACCCTTTTTTAATACTTGGGACAAGATGCTCAGAGGCATCAAGGCCCAGGAGCTAATACAGATCTGGAGTGACAAGGAGCACCTGGGGTGCACACAGAGCCCCACAGGAGATAAGCAGCTAAATGGTCTCTTTGTGCGCTACAATGTGCTAATGCACTGGAAAGCAAACATGATCCAAAAAGAGTAAGTATTTTGAAGTGACAAGTTCCTTGCCCACTGACCCTTGCTGAAGTCATTTAAACATAAAGGTCTACAAAGCAAAAGATCAACCACAAGAAGTTTCATATGAAGAGCAAGTATATATTTTTGAACAAAGATTATACAATTTTTATTTTAAATCTAATGTTGAAATTTCAATCCAGGTAACGCCTTTTTTTTTTTTAATTTTACAACCTAATTACTTGCAAAAATAAAATATAAATGCATCATTTTGTTTTGATTCTGAAACTGAAAACTGACTCAGCTGAAATATACCACACCATCTGGAATTTGCACTCTCAGCTGACAGTGTTATGCTACAGCTGAAATCTCTTAGGTACCTGTCAGTCCCAGCAGTCCACTCCCACAGATCACCACTGGGCAGCACAAACAAAAAAAGAGTAGCAGGGGTTCAGTGGCTCATTTTCTATCTGAAACCCTCAAGGAAAAGAGTCCGTCAAATGTGATGTTGATTTGCAGTGATGACTGTATATGGATACATCCACAACATACTTCCCATCTTTCCAGAGCAAAGCAGTACTGCTAGAAACCTCTCTTGCACTGACCTACAAGCTTTCTTATAGATTGTTATGGTTTAACCCCAACCAGCAACTAAGCCCCACCCAGCCGCTTGTTCACTCCCCCCGGTGGGATGGGGGCAGAGAATCAGAAGGGTAAAAGTGAGAAAACACAGTTCAATAGGTAAAGCAAAAGCTGCGCACCAAGCAAAGCAAACCAAGGAATTCATTCACCACTTCCCATGGGCAGGCAGCTGTTCAGCCCTCTCCAGGAAAGCCGGGCTCCATCACACATAATGGTTATTTGGGAAGACAAACACCATCACTCCAAACATCCTCCCCTTCCTCCTTCTTCCCCCAGCTGTATATGCTGAGCATGACATCATATGTTATGGAATATCCCTGTGGTCAGTTGGGGTCAGCTGTCCCGGCTGTGTCCCCTCCCAACTCCCTGTGCACCCCCAGCCTCCTCGCTGCTGGGGTGGGGTGAGGAGCAGAAAAGGCCCTGACTCTGTGTGAGCACGGCTCGGCACAACACTGTTTCCAGCACAAATCCAAAACACAGCCCCATACCAGCTTCTGTGAAGAAAATTAACTCCACCCCAGCCGCAACCAGCACATAGATGTATTTGGGACAACACTAACTCACAAGTACACATACAGTGTTTTTTCTGACATATGCATATAACATCTGTTGATACAGTAATACAGTAAGAGGTAAATTCCTTGCAGGCCAATTTTTAACATGCCTGTACAGTAAACTCTGCCATAAATCCTAGAACAGGTGCACTTCTCACAGAGCACTTTATATTCCTTCTGGGCTGATGTTCAGGTTGACTGTCTCTCTGGGGTGCCATGCACAGGGGTGCAGGTTCTTGGTGTGTCAGCCAGGGGCTGTCAGAGGCTCTGATAATCCTTGCCAAGTTGCTAGGTGAGCTCACCAGGCCAGAAGACTTTTGGTCCTTCTCCTGTCACCACCAAGCTTTCCCATTCCTCCCTCCCCACTTCATGACTCAGGCAGGACTCGGGTTGAGCTCTCTGGTTACCGACCCACACTTGAGCATCCAGGAGATGCTGTAGGTCTCAGCTGCAGTTAAAAAAAAAAAAAAAACAGTCCCCACACCAGACCCTTCATACAGCCCGTGTGCTACTTCAGCCCACAAGACAGTCTTAAGGGTCTGCAAGCTAAAAAAATTTTGGCAACTGATTCACCTCTGAAAACTCAGTTTAGGGTGAGCATCAGCAGGCAACCTCTTGCTTCAGTTCTTCGCTATGAAGAGTTTGAGATCTCAAGGGCAAGTTACACAAAGCTTCCAGCATAAGGCATTGCCTGGCTCCCTTCTGCACCCTGGGTATGTGCCAGCTAAAATGGTGACTGACTCTGCCAAACACAATTCCCAGCCTCCATCGCTCAGAAACCCTATCCAAAAATGACAGGCTCTCTACTTCACAAAGAATACCAATGTTTGTTTAGAGTGCAGCAAGTGCCACAATAGGCACAGCACTTTAAGCCACTTACACAAATCAGGACAGACTAAACTTTTGCTATCTACAAGGTCAATTGGATTTAGTTGTGAAACTTTATTTCTGATCTCTGCACATAAACAGAAATGAGTCACATGAATAATTTATACAGACAAATGAGTGATAACAATGTTTAATTTCCTTTGTGTAGTCATTTTTGTTTATTTCTTTTCTGGTTTACTGAAGTACTTGCATGAAGCGTGCAATTGCATTCTGTTTGAGTGGTTAATACAGCATGAAGAGAAATCCATACTTATCATGACATTTCATGCCCTGCACGGCAGAATCACATGTAATCTTATTTTTGGCTACTGAAACCCAAACAGTGCAGATGCTATAAAAAGCAAATGACCAGAAACCTGAATTCCTATAAACCATTTTTAACGTAAATAACTGTCCAGGTATTTCTTGTGTAGTCCAGGTTCTGCTCTCTTCCATTACAAAATACAATACAATATGTTTTTGCAGTCATCTGTCACATTTCTACTGAAAGATAAGTTAAAGGATGTCTTTTGAGGCAAAACTTTTGGGGACCTTTTGTGGACTTTTGTTATCCTCTAAGTGTTCCTCTGTCCAGGTTCAATTTTGCATTCCCTGTGTTAACAACACCTTCACTGAAGATAAATACAATATTGAAACTATCGTATTAACTAGCTAGGTTTAATCAGGCCAGCGTCTTTTCCGTATCTGTCACCAATACCACAAGTCTCACTAAAGGTTGCAAAATCTTTTGCAGACTCATAAGAAATCAAACTCCCATAAAAGAATGTTCTGAAGAATATTCTTTTTTCATTGGCTTTTGTGCTGAAGCATAAGTGTTTAAATTCTTTATAATTTCTTACTCCTATCCTATATAGCTGTTCATTTTCTAATTATCTGTATAGAGTCTAATTCTTTAAAAAAAATAAAAAAAAACCTACTAAGATCCTAAGCATTCAATATATTAACTTAGCCAGTTCAGAAAATTCTTGCTGTTTTTAAGCCTTGAATCTGCCTCCTACAGAGTTAAAATAACAAAATCCCACTTGCTTTCTCATTCTGTCATCATTTTCCCCTCCTTCAATTACGAATCCTTTTTTTTTTTTTTGCATAATAGCTCCAAGATTCTGCTCTTTTCCACATGTTTAATCAGCTTTCACTTCCCTCTGAATACTTAAGCCTATGTTGCATATATCTTCACAAAACATGGTCACCAGAAAGGCAAGAGGAAAAACATGACATTCCCAATATGCTTACATTGACTTCCCTCTGGTGACACTTGGGCCCTTTTTCTTCCATAAACTGCAATACAGCTATTAAATTCATTATTTTTCCATGAGCACAGTTTCGCAAGTCTCAGCAGTGAGTTTCATCCACCATTATGCCACCCATTCACCTACTCTTGTTAGGAATCACTAAAGTTACTGCCTTCTCTAGTCCGAATGTGTGTCATCCATACATAATTGTTCTTCCCGATTCCAGATTAGAGAATATTAAACACCAGTTATAGTATAGAATTTGTGGGGATCTCAGCATCAGTTTCTTTGCTGTGCTGATCATGTGTGTTTCACACACTTTCATTGCCAGCTCCCTAATTACAATGGCTTCCCACCTCCGTTGTCCCTTTCTCCAGAACTGCTTAGATTCGCTATTGGCTGCTTCTGAGAGCATTTGCCAGAGCACAATTTTTCCATATGGTAACCCCTTGATCTATAATAATATCGTCTGAACATTCTGAAAAAATGTCTAGACCTTAGAGCCAATGTTTCTCCCTTTGGTGAAGTTCACATTGTTTTATAACCATGTATTTAATTGGGTATTGCTTTGGGAAATTGTGTTGTGGCTTCAGCAAAAACCACAAGCTCTCTCATAAGATCTGAAAGGCATTATAATGAAATTGTGTTCGCAATCTTGCAGCAAAACATCTCATTCTGGTTGCTTGAAAGGATAACAAACCAACCCAAAAGAGTAGTGAGCTGATTATTAAGTTAATTCTATTTTTTTAAAGTTTTAATAACGCCAAACTTGCCATCTCTGGCAAGACATGAAAAACAGAACCGATATAAACCTGTAAAAGAACTTTACATTTTGTCTACAGCATGCAGGCATCAGCTTCTGGTATGTGAGCTAGGTCATTATGAAGTCACTTGGGTTTTTCTGTGCTACAGTGC